>NW_017307612.1:0-89222 GCF_000935625.1 Nanorana parkeri
AATCGCGCTTAGCTCATTCTGGCTAGCGATTGGTTAGCAAACTGCTCTTGGAAAGGTACAGCACCCCTGATTGCCCTGATCGCCCTGATCACCATATTTTTGTACATGAATACATGTAGACTTTTCTACATCAATAAGTGTGAATTGTTGTATATTAAAAAATAGAATAAGATCTACTCCAAAAATAAGACTTAGTGTGTTTTTTTGAGCCAAAAAAAATATAAGACAGTGTCTTATTTTCGGGGAAACACGGTATTGCCCACAAATACTGAGATTGGCCTTGTATGAACCTCCTACTGCCCACAAATTCTGAGATTGTTGGCAGCTTGATGCAAGATGTGTTTTTAACTTTAGTTTTGTATCTACTGATTACCTTTTCATAATCCTGTATAACCTTCAGTAATATACCAACATGACTTCTAGACCGGGAAATCTGTGAGCATTGGAAGTCTTCACATGTTGAATGCAACTGTTCTATCATGGCACAAAGCTTACCCCCTTCAGCTGTCACCTAATATAGTTAGAACATTTCATACAGACGGCTGTAGGAAAATTAGGTTCAACAAATGTTCCTTTTCTACATGCAGATCTTTGAGGAAGTGGAGCAAGGTCACTTGCTGTTTAGTTAGCTGTTGACTTATTTTTTGCTATGTTTTATCCATACAAATACAATTTTTCTTTTAATGGCCAAGTGGCAGTTTTGCATGTGCAATAACATTTGCTTATTTTTATCACTTATATATCAATTATGTCAGTCCTAGAGTGCAAAGGAGATTGCAGTCTAATATTATAGCATGAGTTACATAGACATACCGTGGAGCTAGTTTGGGTGGAAGCTAATTAACCCACTTGCATTTTTTGGTTTATGGGGTTCCATGTTCCATGCAGTTAATTCCATGTTAGCAGTTAAACTCTGCACTCCAGTGCTCCTAGATAACAACTCTATCCACTTAGGGGTGTATTTATAAAAATTCCTATGCTTCTTCAATAAGGTTCTATGGGCACACTGCAGTGCGATGCAATTGTACCACATCGAACTGCGTTGTGCTGAAGTACTGCATGCCATACTTTTTCAGTGCACACCACCTCCCGGCAATGCGGTGGTGGGAACCAAGCCCATCTGGAACAAGTCAAATTGCCTTGTTTTGCGTTGGGGCTGGAAAAAACGCCAGCGTAGCTACAACTCATTAGGTGTGAACACGCTCTAAGGTCTCGTTCACACCTAGGCGTATTGCATATGAGCGTCTGTCGCGCGTTTTTTTACCGCGATTCGCATTAAAAAAGTTGCGCGTTTCCAAAGGCTACTTGGCTGTATCCCAATGGAAACGTGCAACAAAACGGCCCAAAGTAGTACATGTACCTTTTCAGGCGTGGGCCATTTGTAGCGCGTTAGGGACGGGCGGAAATACGCCAAGGTGGGAACGAGACCATTGAATACAATGGGATTTATATTTTTGAGCGTTTTGTAGAGCTTTCGTCGAGCGTAGAACGCGCTACAAACTGTTCAGGTGTGAACGAGGGCTTACTGTCCTTGTCAGACCCAACAGAAACTCTATAGTGCTTTTGTACATTCCAGCTGTCGGAGCATGCTTGCCACCCATGTGGCAATGTTGGGATGTATAGGTCACTAAGTCCGGCCATACACTTAGATTTTGGGCTGTTTTGAAGTGGGCGGCTTTGTCTGCTTGGCAAAAGTCGACTACTATCGACTTTTGTCTATTTGGGCCAGCTGGAAAATTTTCAGTGGGAGATTCATTCATCCACAATGTTTAGCATGAATGGTGGAATTCTTTAAGATTTTTTTTTTTTTTTGTTCAACCTGTGGCTGAATTTATAAGTGTATGGTCGGTCACCTTTGGTACACTATGCTGGCATAGGCACTTTAGTAAGTTTGAGGGGACCAGGATGCCTGTTATGTTGTATTTTTAGAACAGTTTGCTGTATCGTAAAGCTTGACACTGATGGTATTCGGGGATGAAGACATGTACTCCAGCTGACAATGGCTTGGTGTGGCTATTTTGTATTTCACGGATGTTCATGTCTTTGTACTCTACAAGTCTCATTCCAGCAGACTTATTCAGGGGATATCTTACCACTAGACTGTTACCCTCAAGATCTATTTTCTGGGTTCTCAACAGAGGTTGTGTTTGCCCATGGACATCAAGATTCTCGGGCAACCCTGTTGAAATTGGCAGAATTTTGTTGCAATCATCTAAAAAGGGTGATGATAAAGTAAAGCCTGTCTTTTCTGAGTGCTAAATAAGATAGCAGAGCTGTATGTTGCATTGCTTTTATATATCTTGCATTTACTAACCGGTCTTGTTCAATTTTTGTTTTCACAGCTATGGCGTAAGTCTTTACTAAGAAGACACAATGGTGCAGGAGCGGAAATGCATCTTGTGCCAGATGGTATACTGCTCAAAAAAGGTAATTGTATTATATAATGATTGTTTTGTCTCTAAAAATCTTTGCAAAACTAAAAGTACCTCTAGACATATTAATCAGAGAATTGTTATGCCTCTGGGTACAGAGGGATATCCGAGGCTGACCGATTAATAATTTGTTAGCATGGTTTTGTTTCTTCTGAAAATAAGGCCAAGGCCAGGGATGTCTTCAAACTCGCTACCTATTGCATCCTTGGGTGACAGCTTTAAAGGAGCCCATACACCTTACTAGAGCTGCAGCTAACGATTATTTTCAAAATCGATTAGTTAGCCGATTATTAAGAACGACCATCACAAGATTTTTGTCTTGCGATGGGCGTATGCTTATTAAAAGCTTGTACGATCTGCCTGTCTTGGACAGGCAGATCATACTTGCGATCATCGAAAGCCTGCCCCGCTTAGGGGCGGGCTTCCGATGACCGCCGTGAGGGGCGGGCTTTCGATCACTGCAATCGTACGATTCTCGGCGGGTTTTCAAGCCTGCTTGTTCGACGGAAAATGTGCGACCGTACAGTAGAAACAGTCGCACGCCTTCCATGCACTGTGCGGTTATCGTACGATCGCGGGATTTCCTGCGGTTCTCGTACGAGAATCGTACAGTGTATGGGCACCTAAACAGTGTTGTTTTGATCAAGCACAGCTTAACACTGATTGAAGTAAGCAATTCTCCATTTCAACAGTGAAGAGAAGACCTAAAGCTGCAGGTTTGACAGGTTGAGTGGCAGTACGAAAGCCATTACTAAGCTGGCAAAATATGAAAGAGACTTGCCTGGTCCATGAAGCACCACTAGTGGATTAGAAAAGACTGGAAGAAGGTCTTATGGTTCAATGAATCAAAATTTGAGATCTTCGGTTCATCACGCAGGGTTTTTGTAAGCCGCTGAGTAGGTGAAAGGCTGGTTTCTTGGTGTGTGACACCAACTGTCAAACAAGGAGGAGGAAGCGTGATGGTCTGGGCTCTTTTGTTGGATCCAGTGTCAGCGACTTGCACAGAGTGAGTTGCATCCTGAACCAAAACTACTACCACAGCATTTTGCAGTGCCATGCAATATCCTCTGGTGTATGCCTAGTTGGTCAGGGGTTCATCCTACATCAAGATAATGACCCAAAACATACGTCCAGGCTATGTCAGAATTGCCTTAGAAGAAAACAACCAGGCTGTAGGCTTCAAATCATGGAATGGCCAGCACAGTCTTTAGACTTAAATCCCATCGAGCTGGTTTGGGATGAACTTGACAGAATGGTGAAAGCAAAGCACCCTACAAGTGCAACACATTTGTGGGAAGTTCTGCAACAGTGTTCGGAAGAACTTTCAGAGCAATATTTGATTTCCATTGGAGAAAGAATGCCACATGTATGTTTTGGATGTTGTATCTGCAAAAGGTGGCTACTTTGAGTCACAAATTTAATTACATTTTGATAAAGAAAACAATTCCATGATTTCTTTTGTCCAATTTGTTTTTGTTCTATGCTTTATTTTCAGAGTACATTGAGACCTTTAAACTGCGTAAATTTCTATTAAAAAACATTTCCACACAAACATTTCTTTAATATTCACTCAAAGCTACACCTTCCATCATAAATTTTCATGTTTACACAGGAAATGGATGAGCACATGCGTAGCATGCTTCATCACAGAGAACTGGAAAACCTAAGGGGCAGGTAAGAGGCATGTAACAAGTTGTGACATCTTAATTTTTATCTGGAAAACTCCTCTGGTCTACAACATTTCCTCCATGTGGGTGCACAGCTGTTATCAAACTTGCATCAAGAAAAAGTGTGAAATAGTGAAGAATTATATTTTTGAAATGTGTGACATTCCCTCATGTGTAGAGCATCTGCTGCCGGGTTCCATGGCAGCTGTTCTAAGGAAAGCTCTGTTACTGAAGGTTGCTGGTTTCATATATGTGGTCATCTTTAAAACTGTTCATGACCCCTGCTCCTACACCCTTTCTTTAGATACGTAGGCTGTGACTTTCTAAGAACATTACTGATGTTTCTGCCTGCATGCTTTTTCCCAAAGGTCAGTTATGGTTCAGGGAGGAGTACATATTAGGAGTTCCTGGTCCATGTATTTCCTGCCGTATATTAGAGTGCAGGCAAATGGATGCATGTTCCTTGAACGGATAATTGAGAACAGACTGTGTGTTTGTGTTGCCTATTCCATTACCCATGCCTCACAAAGAATAACATTTGTGTGGTGCCAAAATGGTGTGACAAGAACAGGAAGGCCAGCAGGAAGATTTTACAGCCTAACAATACTGTCAGTTTAACATGAAGTCCACCCTGGTGCCTATTTTAGATGGCAGGTTTCGTTATCCATTGGCTTGTTAAAACGTGAATGATATACTATCACATTCTGTCTGATAGAGAAGTAGAACATTGTACAGTAAACTCCCCATTATCTGGCATTCAAGCAACCAGAACTCTCAAGCAAACAGAAAAAAAAATCGAAGACATAAATGTCCAAGTTTTTTTTTTGGCCAGTTGCTAATGAAATTCTTTTATGCATCTTCCTGCAACCGACAGCTACATTCCGCAGCCGTCAGGTGAATGTAAATAACGGGGAGTGGGCGTGTGCAATGGCCAGCCTGCTATTGGCTATGGCAATCTGAAATAGCCAATAGCAGAATCTAGCCAGCAGATGAATGGGGCGGGGAGCTTGTTGCTTGAGAGTTAATAGTAACCCTCAAGCAACCAGAAACTACAGTTATCCAGAATCTACCAATCCCCATGGGTACCATATAACTGGGAGTTTTCTCTATCTTCTTCCCAACATTAAACTTTACAGCTCCTCTACCTATTACTACTAAGCAAGGTCTAGTTTCTAGTGTTTGTTCATGGCTTTGTACCCTTCATCTGCTCCTGGTTTGAACCCTACTTTTGCTTCTACATTTAAAACACATGTAATGATTCTTTAAAGAGACTGTCACTCAAGCAGGCATTGGGCACAACTTTGGCACTTATTGATAAAATCAAAGCTTTGCTTGTTAGAACGTCCTAGCATTCAGGCAAAGCAGTAGGTACTATAAAACTACTACAGGTATTTGTAAGCAACTCTTAGTGCTTGTATCTCATACCTGTCAGCAGCTGGTTGGCTTTTTAAAGCAACAGAGACTCTAGCAAATGCATAACTAGATTAAACAATGCTTTTCATTTTTTCTGGAGTCCAGCTTTCATTTTCTATTGAGCTTCAGATTATCAGATGTTCTAGTGAACTGAATGGGCAGATGGTCTGTCTTGCATTAAAGGAGAACCTATGAGGTGAGTGAAAATCACTCATCCTCATAGTTCGAGCAGACGTGTAACAATGAAACTGTCACGCGTCGGCTCAATAGATCGGGAAGTGAGCGATCGCATATCGTCGCTCGTTCACTTATCGATCATCTCCCTGCAGAGAGCAGTGACTGTCAGTCACGGCTCCCTGCAGGAATTCCCCCCCCCCCCTCTCCGATCCTCCAGCGCTGACTGCAGGCGGGGGGGGCGGGTAAGGCTGGCTCTGACTCTAGATAGGCAGAGCCAGCTGTCACTCACGCAGCTGGGTCGATCTAGACAGTAATGTCGGGATCCGTCCCGGCTGCGTCAGTCTCAGTATACCTCGAGCTGTAGCTCGTGATAGACTGAGCTTTGGGTCACGGGAGGACGCTACTATATGTCCTCCTCTGACCCTCAAAAGAACTATGGGGAAAAACACTTACCGCAGAGTTCTCTTTTAAGACAGTTCTACTATAATGAAATACTTGTATTTTACTGCAGCGACTGCATATATTATTTCAGGGCTTGAAGTTAATTTATTTAAATAAACTAGTGTGTCATACACGTGCAAATGTAAGATATGCTAAAGCACTATTTCAGAAATGATGGCTGTGTGAAGGATTTTAGCTAGGTCAGTATGAAGGAATATGCATAGGCTGAGGATTTTGTGCTTGTATCAGAGATTACCCCAGACATGAGTCTTTAAAGCATTGCCTGTCGTTTGTTCCATGCTTGTAGTTGCTTCAGATAATAAAAAAAGTATTTGACAGGGTTTTGGAGAATAAAAGTATATTTATACTTACACGCATGTAAGTGGGCATGCCAGGCAGATTTGTATGCTTGTAGAAACATGATGTAACAAAGCAATTGCATAAATGGTTATGTGATCTTTTAGCACTATCTTTTGATATACACGGTTAGCAAAATTGATGGTGTTTTTCCCCTAATTTATTTAACAACTCTAGAGTAATCTTTCAGTTATATGGAAATAACATTACACCACAGTTCTGCAGGTTTGGTACAAGCTAAGGCCCTTGTCACAAAGCGTTTGATGCTAGTGACAACTCACCCTTTTATTTTAGCATTAGTCCCTCTCTCCTAAGCATTAGGGCAGGGGTGCCCACAAGGTCGATCGCGATCTACCAGTCGATCGCGTAGCGGCTCGTGGTATCCCACCAATGTAAAAAATATATTAAAAAAACTTTGTTTTTTTTCCTTGCCTCAGGCGCAAAAGGAGCTGGCTACGGCTATGCTCCCGTGGTGCTCGTGCGGCTGCCGGCTGAATGTGTCAGACGCTGCAGATGGAAAGGTGCAGGACACCCCATGTGCAACGTCGGCCACACGAGCACCACGGGAGGACAGGACGCCGGGACCTGTACTGTACTGGAATGCACTGGAATGTAAGCAGGCCGACTCCCTGCTTCTGGTGCGGGAGGGGGGCACATTAGTGCCTGCATTCCGGTCCAGTGCGATCTGCAAAAATAGTGCTCGCAGCATTTTTGCGGATCGCACTGGACTGGAACACAGGCACTAATGCAGGCGATCGCAAAGTGGGCTAGGGGCCTGCCTGCGCAGCCTACGCCCCCTCCCGCCCCTGAATGCAGGGGTTTTTTCGTTGGTAGTATAAATGAGCTCGTCATTTGAAAAGTAGATCTCCAGATGAAAAATAGTGGGCGCCCCTGCAGTGTCAGTCCAATGGTGCACCCTCGGGGGTGTTCGGGATTCTGCAGTGTTCAGTCACTGAGTGACCAACATGCATAGAGAAGTCTGCAGTTTGGTGATTATGGTGTCACCAGCAGAGGAATTACCACAGTAGCATGGCTCTGAGGCTGATGTCTGGCAGATTCCGATGTCCTATCAGAAAAATACTACTTAAAGAAGAACTCTGGCTGGAAATAATCTTAATCCTTGCAGTGGGGATACCACCACATGGCAAGGGTTAAGTGCTCCTTTTTGTCTAGAGCTGAAAATAAAAAGAAATGCTCAACAGAACCTCAGAGCTTGCTGGCTGCTAGACTAGCCCCTGCATCCTCACTCCCCCTCCTCTCTGGTGGTCTAAGGCCCTGAGACGTAAGGACGCTGAGAGACATTCCATAGCTGGAGTAGGAGGATGACAGATTCAGTTTATTTCTACCCGGAGTTCTTCTTTAAAATTGCTTGCACAACCTTTTGACAAATGGTCGCCAGATTATGTTAGAAATGCAGCCCCTCAGATAACGCTGACATGACCCAAAAGATACTTCCCTGATATTTGCCTAGTCCCCTTTTACACATGTCCATCGGCTCGCTCACTGGAGGTGATTTATAGACTGGGCCCTGAAAGTCAGATCAGAACAGAAATGCATGTCACATATGTATCATACGTATCAATTCCAATTCCTCAGTGTTTCTTTTTTTTTTAAAGTTTTGTGGCGGAGGAAAAACAGCTCCATGTAACCCCTATTGGCTGCTGGATGTGAACCAATGTGCTAACATTTTTATGTCTTTTTTTTCTTTTTCTGCCCATGTGAAAGTGGCCTTGGGGTTCATTCATGCTCGTTTTGGTGTTTTGAAAGTGTGAGGCATTAACAAATCTAGCTTCCTGCATTTATAGTGCTGTTTGTGTCAAAATAAGTTAGAGTCCAACTGAAACTGGTTGCTTTTTAAACCCTTTCCCCTGTCTCAACCTTTGATATATTAGGCCCTGTGTATGAAGTGTTTAAACAAAGAACTTGAGTTTTTAATTTCAAAGACCATCCTGATCTCTCTCCTATCCTGTTGGTGCAAAGAGAGAGAGGTTTAAAGGTGGTTCAGGAAAACATGCATCTCCATTGTGCAGTCCTTTTTGGGGCTGATTTGTACAGTATATTCTTGTGTAAAGTCAGAACTGTTGTGCTATAGCCAAATCATCTTTCACTTCCTTCTAACTTCTCTTGGAAAAACTACCCATGAATTCTGACTGGGTTCTATGGGAAACCACTCTGCCATTCTTTATTCTTCAAACTGAATGGTCAGCGCTAAAAAGTCAAATATTCAGTCTAGAAAAGGCTTACCAAAAAACATTCAGAAGTATATTCTGTGATCCATATAGTGCAAAAAAAGTCTCTCAGTTAAAGTACATGTAGGTCCATGGTTCTCAACTGGTGGGTTGAAACCCCTTGTTCAGTGGTTCACCGTGTGCCTTCCACTGCGCTCGTTCAGAGGCTTCTCAGCTTTTCCCTAGAGCAGCACTGTCAGTTCTCCACACTTCTCGAAATGCGTTGCCCTGAAGAACACCAGAGTTTTTCCTTTGATTGCATATTTTAAAGTGCTTTTTAATTTGTTCTTGCTGTTTTTTAAAATAACAAACCTCTTTCCACACATCCACTGCGCCCCTCGTGGCATAACTGCTGCCTCTCCCCACTTAATTTCCCACCACCACAGACAGTTCCCATGCTCCATCCATCCCGTTCTCTGGTGCCACTTCCCCAACACACACTGTACAGCCACCGCATCTAATGCCCTTTCCCAAATCACCGCCTCCCCGACAGCCCTTCTCCATCACAACTGTCAGCGGTTGTACCCGCATTCAACGATCTCCCCCCCACATTGCCGGCTTCTCCACAGCCTTGTCTCATCACCACCTGCCTGACCCGCATTCAACGCATCACCAGCTCTCACGCAGCCCTCGACCAACACAACCATTATAAGAACTAGAGGTGCACCGAAATGGAAATTTTTAAACTGAAAACACAACCGAAATAAAAAACATTTCAGGCCGAAACCGATAGCGAAAATGTTTTTTATTTAAAAACATTTTCACATTTTTTTTTAAATTTAATTTTTTATAAACTTCTTTTAAATTATATATATTTTTAAAATATTTTTTACATTACTTTTAGGGGCTTCGGGGAAATATTGGGGGTCTAAACAGACTCCTGATATTTCCCTTTTTAAAATAGAAAAAGAGATTTAGGACACAAAGTCCTCCTATCTCTTTTTTTGTGTCCCCTGTTATCAATTAACAGGAATCCTTCTGAGTGTTCCTGTTCATTGATAACATGAGGACATGGTATGTTTTAGTATAACAACAACTATGAATGAACAGGAGGTGATGTAAATCACTCCCATTCATTCATAATTGAGGCTATAGTTAACATACCATGTCCTCAATTATGTACAATACACTCAGTGATCACTGAACGCTGAGTTTTTGTACCTCGCTCTTCTCTCAGACACTGTCACAGTGGTGTAGGGAGGAGAGCTCAGCCTCCTGTGACAGCGCGGCCCGTCTTGGCCCACACACCGCTCTGCCTGACCTGTGATAGGTGGCTGAGCGGTATGGGAGGAGAGACGCCGTCCACTCACAGCGCTCCGCCGGCTGTCACACTTTCTCTCCTCCCCGCTGGGACACAGAGCAGCGCCCAGCAGGGAGGAAAGAAAGCAGGGATGCGCCGATGTATCGGCAGGAAAATGTTACTTTCGGCAATATGCTAAAAGTGCCATTTTCGGGCGATATGTTTCGGCGGCCGATATCGGTGCATCCCTAATAAGAACGGATCTCTCTACCTGGCATACAAATCTGGAATCCAGCTGCTACCACCAGACTCTTCTCCACCGGAAATGTTGTGAACCGACAGTTCATTCAGTTCTATAGGCCTCAATGCAGTGCGATGTGGTAGACTAGTAACGTTCTAACCCTAAAAAAAAAAGGGTTACAGTGCAATGTGATGTTTCCACTTCATAGACACAGCTGCCTTCACAAAGCAAAATAACAGCTGCTGCGTTCTAATGCATCTGCTAGTGTGAACGATCCCATTTTTACCATTGGTGTATCAGAACTGCTGTCAATTAAAATGAATAGATTGCAAACTGACAATGCGAGGAAAATCTAAGCAGTAGACCTTAAAAACCACACGGGGACTCTAGCGCCCCATTCACACTAGTGTGCGATTAGGTGCTTTTCTATGCATTTTTAATGTGTTTTTTTTTTTTAAAAACGCATATGAATGCATCTAATGATTTCCAATGGCTCCGGTCACACCTTGCATTAAGATGCTTTAGATGCAGTCAGTTTAGCTGCGTTTAGGAAAAATAGAAGTCGGGTGCGTCCAGCAAACCATTTTAACGTCTATACTCACAAAAACGCGTGTAAATGCATGTAAACACAAGACGTATTTATTTGTTGAAATCTCATTGGCTACTTCAAAGGACAGTTGTATCAGTTGTATCTAAAAGCATATGCGCATAAACACATGTGAACACTCGTCCTGTTAAGCATCTAGAAGCATAAAAAAAGCATCTGACGTAGTAACCTGACGGATTTTGCAGTCGGATCTCTGCAGGAATAATGCAAGTGCACAGTGTGAATGAGGTCTAACCCTTTCACATGCTATCCAGATTGAAACAAAGAATTTTGGCTGCATGTATGCTCTTATATGTGCCTGCCAGTTTGTCTGTCTCTACAAGAAGTCGTCTCTTGGCTATGTTGATTCTTGCAGCCATTGTCACTTTCTCCACAGAGGGATCTATTTGTGCTTTTCCATCTATGTAACCCACGTGCTTCTGTAGCATGATGCATAGTTTGTTGTAGCCATTTAAAGTGTATTAGTATTAGGCAGGCTCTTTCATCAGCTGTGATGCTGGAGTTTTCACATTCCCATCCTGCGTTTCAGCTGTCCAGGCTCTTTTTTCTCCCTAGTGATTGGCTGGCATCCCATCCCCCCCCTCATGTCCTTTCTGAGCTTGTGGGCAGAGTGTGATGCTAGAAATAAAAGTGAAATGTGTCAGTGAGGCAGCTCGCAGCAGCTGACACCATGCTTGGGCTTCAGAGCTGGGACATCTAGCTCTGTATCCCACCTCCCCTGCCTAGATTGCCATCCAGCATGCTGTGTGTCCTCTATGGGCATGATTTTCAGTACAACAATTAAAGAAGACTTTTTTTTTTTTTTTTTTTGCTTTTCTTTTAACAAGCTTTGCCTCTTAAATTGTTGGAGAAAAATCTATCCTGGAACATTTTAAACATGCAAAGATTTCTTAGACTATAACAACTTTGAAAAATCACAAGAAAAAAGCAGTTCAGCCACTAAGAAAAACTTTCTCTGTGCCAGAAAGTTACATAGTGCTGCAGCAGCAGAGTCAAGGAGAACCTGCCCGTTGCGGAGACACAGCATAGCCTGCTTCTTTCAGCAATGCCTGTTGGAAAAATTGAGCACCCCTCTTTTGCCTCTATTCCCAGGGACTGCAGCCATGAGTGCCGGGTCTGCAGAGTGACCGTGGTGGGCCTTTCAACCTACGCCAAGCATATATCTAGCCAGTTACACAAGGACAAAGTTTATGCCTGGGACAAAGAGGGATCAAAGGAAGAGGATGAAGAAGACTATTTTGATAAGGAGCTCATCCAATTAATTAACCGAAGGAGAGAACAAAACCAGTAAGTAGATTTTTTTTTTTTTTAAATTCCAATGAATTCTGGCTTATAACTTTGACACCACTGGCTGACTCTATTAGTATCTGCTTAGTTCTGGCCCATGCCACGTTTTGAAGCTTTGGTTATAGAAATGTCCCTGGTGTTCAGTACTAGGAAATACCATTTTCTCTGCTGACTAGCTGCATTGATTGTCATTTATTCATGTACTCTGTGCTGCTTATCGTAATATCTTTTGTTATTGCTTGAGTTTTATTCTTATTAAAAGGCAGATTTATCTGTATTTTATTTTAACAGATTACATAATTGGATATACTGTATATTGTATCTGTATCGATATACATTGCAGTCTAAAGCTGGGTACACATACTTTTTTTGCGCTCAGGCTCGCAGGTTGAATGAAAAAAAATTATAAAAGATTCCTCCATCCACTAACAGCGTGGATGGACGTATCTTCCGCTCTGTACATTGTATTCCATCAGCGCCACTGGCCACTGTCAGAATACCTGAACAGTGCTTGCAGCTGATTGGCTGCAAGCACTGTTCGGTTGCAGATTTCCCAGCATGTTACTTCGGCAAAAATCAATCTAATGATCGACTTCTGTCGAGTGGATAGGGACACCAACGGAATTAATTTTGGCCGATTCCTGCTGAATGGACCAACATGTGCGCGCAGCTAAACAGAAGGTTTATGTTTTATCAATAGAAATGTTCCATTAATCAGGTGATAGCAACATGCTTCTTGCAGGGTTCAGAACTAAAATGTACAACTTCCTGTTGCATTTATATGTGCAATACATTTCATTATTGTATCTCCCATACATATCTGTATGTTTTTAATCTTTCATGGTCCCCATGATTTTCACCTTCCCTAAGGTATGGCAGCTCTATAGTCTCTGTGTACTTGCACAGCCAGTTTCGTTGGTACTACTATCCTAGTGGCACATGCTCAGCAATAAAGCATTCTAGGCTCAGTAAGTGCACATGCTCAGCAAATGGTTTTCATGCCCTTGCCCCATTAAAGAGATTGCTCAGACTTCTGTTCTTCTGTCAAATAAACAGGAAGCAACTATAGGACCACAGACAACAATAAAAAGTTGACAATGGTCTTCCCTACTCTTATCCGGAACTATAAAAAAAAAAAAAGTCTTGGGTGGAGTTGTATGGGGATGAGGCCAACAGTTGGTGATCTACCTACACCTACTACCTACTGTCCTCTACTTTGGTATTTCTATGCCTTACTTAAGGTGTTATTGCAGGTGTATCTCAATAACACACTGGCAAGATCTACAAGTAACAATGCATTTTTCCGGTTGTTCCTGTTGCTTTCAAGAAATGTAAGTTTATAGAAACTCACACATGCAGAACACTATGTAACCTCTGCTCTTTAGACTTATTAATAACATGCAAAATATGCATTTTTAGTGACACTTCAGAACACAAATAATTTTTGCCTCCGAATACTTTGCTTTCCCATACATACGGCTAGTTCAATTAAGAAACATGGAGCAGCTCTACCCTCTTGTCTCCAATCCCGCTGCTGGAACCTCACTGCCTGGTAAAGCTTCCGCCAATGCCTCCACTGAGCAATAGGTAAAAACCGGCACTCGTAGGGGGATTCGTCCATCCAATACTTTATTTGTGACTGCGCTCCGCCCCGGCCCCACCCCCATGCCGCCTCTGCCCCATGCTGCCTCGGCCCCGTGCCTACCTGATGGAGAACTTTGTCCTCCAGGTCCCTTCTCTGCTGATTTTCACAGCAGGCAGTGGGTGGGTGCAAAAGCCAGCCTGCTATTGGCTGTTGTATTTTAAAATATCCAATAGCAGGCTGGCTATTGCTCCCAGCAATAAAGTAAAAAAAGTTAAATAAAAACTAAAAGTGCAAACAAATTAAAAAAAAAATTAAAAAGTTAAATTAAAAATAGAATAAAAATACATTTTTTGGTGTTATTTTAAATAAAAGGTTGGTTATTTTATTATATTGGCTTAGTTGTTTTACAATTCACATTATTTTAAATCCGTGAACCTAATTAAAATGCCTAATATAATACATACAATTATTTAAAACGTATATATAAATTTTGCTGCAGGAGGTGCGTTGCGGTGCCATTCATTCCAATGCATCACAAATGCACCTTCCGTCTGCAGTGTGATCACCCGCACTGGAACGCGCGGTACTGCAATGACCTGTGTTCCAGTGCAGTGCGATTTTCAAAAAATGTGCATACCATTTTATTCTGAAGTAAACTTTGTCAAACGCTGCATTTGTGTAGTTTATTTAAAATAAATGACGGTATTCATTTTTTTTATCCGATTAATCGAAGTTAATAATCGGCCAACTAATCAATTTTGAAAATAATCGTTCGCTGCAGCCCTAAAAGTATTAGATGGACGGATCCCATTACGAGTGCTGGTTTTCACCTATCACATAGGGCTAGTTCCCCAGAGGATGACTGTGTCACCCGGTGAACTCATGTTGGATTTGACTGTGAGTCCTGTTTTATTGTATAAAAAGACATCAGAACATGCAGTTCATAGTCAATTTAAATTAATTTTCATTTTTGTCTCTTAGGCAAGATGATACTTGCAGTTTCTCCAAAGAGCAAGAATATAGGAGAAGAGATGAGCGCCTAACATATCAAGGTATAAATCAGCATGACTGGAAGCGAGATATGTCAGAAAGGAGCTGGCAATGGCAAAAGGAGAGCTTCAGCAAACCTAGACAGAATTTCCTGCATTCTACATTAAGCCTCAATTCTAATCGGCATCTCCCTGGTCCACGGGGGCGGGCTGGATGGCATTTGAGCAGTCAGACCACTCGACAGTTGGTCCATGTCAGAGTAGAAGGCTCATGGCATTCAAACGCAGGGGGGGCAACCAGTTGGCACCAAAGAGGCAGAGGTTTTCACTGGCAACCAGAGGGAAACGGAATTTTCCCCAACCAGCATTCTAGAAACTGTGTTGGTAACTGGCAGCCTAATTCTTACAATAATAGCCAGTGGAACTTCAGTGGCAACGTTGAAAATTTTCCACAGGGGCGAAATTGGCCACAAAGACACTGTGATACTGGTCTGGACCAGGACTCTGGATGGTCCAAGAAAAGCAACACTTCAAATAATTTTTGCAAAGAAAGATTCAAGTGGAAAAAAGCTGAGAATGTTAACAGCTCAACAGTTTGTGCAACTTTAGATAGAAACTCTTCTAACAAAATGAATGATTTTACTAGGGATAACCACATAGAAAACAACTTCATAGACGTCAGAACATCTGACAGCTCAGATGCGGCGTCATCTAAAACAAAACCTGCGCTTTCCTCTGAGAAGAACAGCGTTACGAAAGACAAACAGCACAGATGGAGTCCATATCCATTACAGAAGACCTCAGATCAAAATGTTCCACCAGTTGCTGACAAAAATGTAACACTTTGTTCAGAGGAGACAAAGAGTGGAGAACTACAAGCAGACCAAAACGAAAATTTGGCCAAACTGAAGGTGACAGAAGATTTGCAACCTGAGCAGTCAAGTGGAAATAAAAGTGACTTCACAGAGTTGAGGAGCTCTCGTATGCCTTCTCTAAAATCACCACTTCGCAACATACCAGATACAAAAACGTTCGCTTTAAAAAGAGATCAAAAGAATCCTTTCAAAGGTGTAAAAATGTCACTTCCACCTTTTGGCGAGAGACACAGTCGACTAAGTGCTCTCAATTTAGAAACTATTAGATCCAATTGTACTTCCAAATTTCGCAGTGCAGTTAAGAGTACAACGAACAGCGAGGAGGCCCAAGAGAATAGCAATAAGGAGCCAGTGGAAACCCTTGGTGAGGTGTTGCGCAAAGCCAAAGAGATGCTACGTAATAGCCAGGCCTTGCGGAGCTCTTGCACCCAGTCTTTGAGCAGCACATTTAGTGATCCAAAGACTGGAGGAACTGAGGCAACACATGGCTCTTTTCAGAATGGTGTTTCTTCTGATGAGATCTTGGAAGATGTTAGCGATGATGATTTGTTCAGTAATGCACCTAAAATGGAAACTGCAGTGGAGTCACCTAGTAATAACTGTGATAAAAATGTCTCCCTCAAGGCAGATGATGGCACAAAATCCTTGGAACAAATCACCACCAATTCTGGCCCATTTATTGCAAAATCTTTTGAAAAATGTTCAGTGAACAATGAGTCTCCTGATAGTGGAGATAACAGAAACTCTCCTCAATCTCAAGACTGTAATGACTGTGAAAATCTTGAAATTATTTCTGATCTTGAACTTCAAAAAAGTGCTGGCCATTCCTCCAATCCAATATTGCCAGAATTGAGCAAGCTTGGGCTTCCCGTTTCCCTCCAGAGAGATCTAACTAGACATATTAGTTCAAGAAGCAAGCCTGGAACACATCCCCCAGAGCCAAACCTCAACAGTGCACGTCGCATCAGGAACAAAAGTGGTCATCGTAAGAGTGATGGTGACAAGGATTCAGGACTCAAACCAACCCTTCGTCAGATTCTGAATGTATCAAGAAGGAATATTAACTGGGAGCAGGTCATGCAACAGGTGTCAAAGAAGAGACAAGAGCAAGGCAAAGGCTTGCCAAGGTTTGTCTTAATGCAGTTGCATTTGGGTATTATTATTATTTATTGGTATTTATATAGCGCCAACGATTTACGCAGTGCTTTCCCTATCTCACATTCATACGTATAGGGCCAATTTGGACAGAAGCCAATTAACCTTCCAGCATGTTTTTTGAATAAGAACTTTTCATAGCATGAAATTCCTTTCTGGGTAAAGTGGAGATGAGTCTGTCAGGTTTTTATTGCTTCTAACGGGGCATGTAATTTTCAGTCAGTATATAAGCTGAGCTTTAACAAAAATCAATCATTCAAAACAGGAGCGCTACATTACTTTATAAGAATACATTCGATCTTGTGAATGTATTGTTATAAATCAATGGAGAGACAATAGGCCAATATTTCTTGCTCTCTGTGTCCATGTTCTCAGGAAGTGACCCATTGGTTCCACTGGCTGTAATACTTTGAGTTATAGCAAGATTTGTCTGCCCTCTTCAATTCCAGGGCTTTTTAAAGATGGACTTTAACATAAATATGTGAATAAATACAATCTTTTTAAAGTATATGTCTGGGCAATAAATAACAACATGCAGTACATCTCTGTAATGGATAAATGTGCAAAATGCTGCGCCGGAATCCCAAGCAGCTGTTGTCATCCTTGCCTGAGTTTTGCCCTGCTGGGCTGCAGAACCCCTCTCCTGTATTAGAGACTAGGCGCGGGTAAAGGTATTCTGCAGTGCTGCAGGCGAGGACTGACTACACTGCTTTAAGTTTTTTTGCATTGGGGGTACTCTCTTGTCACCTCAGTCAGGAGAATAGAGGGACATCGGATTTCTGACAGATCTACAGGTATTATTTTATTTTATTTTTTTCTGAGTTTTTAAAGGAATTATTCATGGGTAGATGTACTGCATATGTGTTTTTTTTTTGCCTAGGTATACATTTTAAGCTGCGCATCAAGTGAACTTAAAATAACAGTGAGTAGATGCAGGCATCTTATGTTTGTTTTCAATTAGATCCATGTAGCGCCTCCTTGGATTCTAGGACCATTGTGTGTATAGGACTTCCTAGGATCCCAAGTAACCCTTGCCAATCAACTTCTAAATTCCAGGTCCTCTTTTGCCCACTAAATTACCAGAACAGAGCTTGGCACTAGAGGGGCATGTGCCAAAAACCAGAATTCAGAGAAATACCTGGCTACTTCTGCTCTTATGAAAATGCTGGTTGTTTAGTTGTCTGTGGCATGAGTCCTTTCCAAGTCTCATAACAAATATGCAGCAAGTTAAAACTTTCAACTTGCATAATTGTTTAGGATCAGCAACCCAAAACATTGAAGCTGAATGAAAAAGCATGAAAGCTAAGGAACTAGCATTTTCGGGAGGTGTTAGCAATGGTAATTCTAATTAAGTATGTGTAAACGTCATTTCTATTCTTTCCTTCAATAGACTGTTAAAAAAATCTGTCCCTTTTGGCAAAATATTCCTTTACTCACTGTCTTAGAGACACCCCATTCCCAATATATCCGATTAGAGGATTCCCCCTCTTTCTGTTCTAGTGCCAACTCAGGATTTTGGATTCTTCCCCCACTCTGTCCCAATGACGATGGTCAGTCAGCCTAGCATAGACAGCGATAAAAAGAAACTGACAGAAGTTTTAACTGCGCTGTGATGGAATCAGCCATCCCTTAACTCATGGGGCCTGTAGTTCTGGGGCAGTGAATCTCAACCTATTTAATGAGCAGGGCTTGAAAAATGTTAGGGTGTCTCGCCAGTCAGTCAAAAATGTCACCAGTCAGCATGACCGGACTATAGCCTTGCAATTTATGTTAAAAAATTTTGGGGACAGATAGAGCTTTCTTTTGGAGGTGAAAGAAGAGAGATGTACCTAGAGATCCTCACACCAGGATAATATCGAGTTATTTAACTCAGCTTAGTAACTCTCAAAAACGATCATCCCCCCTGCTGCTATTACAGTACATAAAGAATTTGTTCAGCCAAGGGAGGCTCTTGAACAGAGTGCAGGTAAATGAGGGGGAGTCGGAGAGTTCAATAGTAATATGAAAAAAGAATACATTTATTAAATATACACAGTTGACAAAAATCTAACACATTAACTGGCTGCACAGTTGATACCTACTAACCCCACACCTTTAAAAATGATTATTGCAATAATCCATTTGTACAAAATGCTGTTTTATACGAATGGATTATTGCAATAATCATTTTTAAAGGTGTGGGGTTAGTAGGTATCAACTGTGCAGCCAGTTAATGTGTTAGATTTTTGTCAACTGTGTATATTTAATAAATGTATTCTTTTTTCATATTGCTATTGAACTCTCCGACTCCCCCCTCATTTACCTGCAAAATATAAAAGGCGGGTTCACGTCGGGTAAATTTCTTTATATACTTTCTTTTGGAGGTATATAATCACCACTGGGGGGGAGGGTATTTTTTACTATATAATGAAAAAAGTACTGTAAATTTCGATTAAAAAAAAATGTTTTCCCTACGTTTATGTTATAAAACATCTATTCTTACCCATATTTTTGGTAAAATATAAAAGGCGGGTTCACGTCGGGTAAATAGACACCAAACATGTCAAGCCTTAAAATTGCGTGCGCCCGCAAAATTGCAAAAAATTACCACACTGAAAACTGGCCATGGGCGACGCTTAAAACGCTTTTACCGCTCATCAGTTTAGTGTTCTCAGTAATTAATGGCCCTAAAATTATTGCTCACACTCCGACTTTCGCGGTTATATCTAACATGTGCGGCACAATAGGCGCAATTGTTGTTTTCGCACGTAGGCGCACCCGATGCATAGCTGCATGTGTATGTGAAGGGGCGGAGGACTTAAAAACATTTTTTTTTCTTTTTTAATGCTTTTTTTTAATGATTCTTTAATTGTTGTATTACTTTTTTTTTTTACACAACTTTATTGCTATCACATGGGGGAGGCAAAGAAGCCCCTATGTGATAGCCAATTTACATGACAGGCCCTCTTTATGAAGACATCAGGGGTCTCCAAGACCCCTAATGCCACCTAGGGACCCCCAGAGAAGCTGATGAAGCAGAGATCTGCTTCATCAGCTACTGTAGCTGGAAAGTAACACTGAATGCAGGAAGTGATGTAATGTACATCCCTTCCTGCATTCCGAGACTGGAGAGTAGATCAAAGGGAGATCGTGTACTGACCTCCCTTTGATCTCCTGTCACAGAGCCGTGCCGGTCCCAGCCGCATCGGGCACAGCCGATCTCGGGACCGTCAACGGCAGTGACAGCTGCTACTACAAGCGATCGAGCGTCTCTAAAGACGCCCGATCGTTTGACTGTAAAGCTCCCGGCCGGCCATGTAATTGCAACGGCCGGCCGGGAAGCTGCTCGTCGGGCTCCACCGTCCTCTTTTTCAAGCCCTGTTAATGAGTCACTTCTTATTCTGGAGCTACTATGTAGCATGAGTCAGACAATGGCTGTTTCCATTAGAGCCTAAACATATCAGTGTTTTCCTTGTTGTCCTTTTAAATTATTAAAAAAATATAAATTTCTTGTTTTTATTTCCCTTGATTTTCATTAAAGGTTTGGCATTGAAATGGTAGCACAGGTTCAAAGTGAACACGATGGTCTTGACTTTGATGAGGAGTCAGATTTGGGGATTGAAAGCTATCACTGGGAAAGCATCACTGCAAGTCCACTAGGGTCGGTGAGGAAGAGGAGCCTCTCGGAAAGCAGTGTAGCTGTTGAAAAGGGCTCTGTATACAATATATTTAATAGCCATACCTCCGACACAAGTGGCGAACCAAGCATTCCAACACGCCAGCTAACACCAGCAACATCTGGACCAAAGGAGGATTCGTCAAGAACTTCACCTGCCAGCCATGAGAAAATAGGCAGCAATTTCCCTGTAGAACCTCCTGCTATAGCCAGTAGCAGTGTTTCTAGTTCAAGATTGTTTGAAATGTCACAAAGTCAAAGAGGAACTGAAGAAACCTGTGCGCCCTCAGATAGCTTGTGTATGTTCCAGAATACTTGTGTAAATGTGGTTGCCACAGTCAGCAGTCATGTGGATGGAGGTACTGACAGCTGTGCATCCAGCACAGAGCAGAATGACAACCAGGGAGTTGGAAAGAAAAGAAGGGCCACCGGGGTAAGTTTATCTATTTGTATAACTTGTTCCTGCAGAATCTTCAGAAGTTTACAAGAGTGTCACCGGGCTCCCTGAAACCTGAGGTGTTGTAGTTTTGTATTACTGGTTGTGCAGAAGGCTGGCTCGCCCTCCCCTGCCTGCGGTTTCTTCTGTTGGCTACAATAAAATAAATTACTGAATAATTAAATAACCCCTTATTGTTTATACACGCTATTTGATATGGAATGGGTCATTGTGCTGTTTTTTCTTTTCTTTTTTTTTTTTTTTTCAATTAAACCTAATTTTAGAAATATGTGGATGGCAGGCCAACCTTCAACATACCAAGAAGTATCAAAGATGGCAGATTAAAGGGCATGGGTTTTGGGGGGTCCCACAGTGTTCTTGAAGACTTGTAAAAATATGTACAGGACCTACAAATCAGTTTACGAGGAGTATGTTTAGATGATATAGATCACACTAGAAAGTGGATCTGTAGCTCCTTTTGTCCTAGATCTACTTTTCAGGTAAATTAAGGACTGACTTTTTGATTTAGCTTATCAATACATGCATTTGGGGTGCACACACTGACAAAATTGAGACCTCTGTTCTGTAAAAAATCTGCAGGTTGGTATTGCAGTGTAAATTCTTCCCATCATGGAACTATAATATGCCAGCACTGCTGCAGGCTGTTCCACTCCCTTCCTAAAGTAACTTTATTCCATGATGGCAGCTGTTGCAGGAGAGCGTGCTAGGAATGCCTGATCAGACAGACGTAACAATGAATGTATTTTGTCATTGGTGAGTTTTACCATTACCATATAAAACCAATTGTTTTGTTTATACATACAATATTTCTCATCTCACTTTTATTTGATTTTCCATTTGGGAAGGATGGTTCCTGTCCTGAAACCTCAATCTTGCAAAGAGACTCCAAGAGAAGGAAAATTCGAGGGAAAAAAGGTGAGCTTTATTAGCAGGAATCTTTTTTTTTTTTTTATGTCATTAGAGACACCTATTTTATATAAACCATATTGTTAGTATGTTTGCTTTTATGTTTAGGGGCCAGTGTACAAATACTTTTTAGTTGTATAATTTTAAATGTATTAGTTTTAAATTATACAGGGGGAGTCCCACCCAGCCCTTGTGAGCAACGCAGAAAATTTTGTTTCATATTATTCTGCCTTGCTGTATAAGTACGGCTGGGATTTGTAGTCCTCAATAGCTGGTGGTATTCTGCATTGCTATATAATGCTGACATTTGTAGTCCCTCCACAGCTTGGAGTCTGTGGCAAAACTACCAGTGTCGCAGTGGTTGCAGCTGTGACTGGGCCCTGGTGCTCCACCACTGTTCTAAAATCATTAGTCTTTATTGTTAAAACAGTAAAAACTGTCACATGACGCAAAAAAAAGGTATCGGTAACTGGTATCGCTGAGTGCTTGAGTAAAAGTATCGGTACTTGTACTCAATATGGAAAAATTATATTGGTGCATCCCTAAATGTTATATTGGGTTTTAAGGAGATGTAAGGAAGGTTCAGGGAATGCAGGGGTCAGTAGTATGTAATGTAGAGTTCAGGGGTCAGGATCATGTAATGCAGAGTTCAGAGTTGGTGCTGCCCGGCAGAGTGAGTAAGGTTCTCCCAGGTTTCCCCTCTGATGTGTCATGGGACACATCAGAGCTGAGGAGGAGCCTGGGACTTCCCTTAGTTCTGTATTTAAATTGCTGCTCTAAACTGAGGTCTGAGAGGTGGCGTAGCAGGGTCAGGAGCTGGTGGCACAACGGGATTGGTCGCAATCTACATGTCGCATACCTGCAATTGAGGAGTTGCCGACCTCTGCCTTCTGTGCTGTATCTGCTTATAAGCCTCAATAACTACCTTTCATTATATATATAGATATATATGTATATTTTTATGACTGCAAGTGAATTTAAAAATGAATATTGTAATTTGTGCTTCTACAGAGCGCTCCCAAGTGGATCAGTTGTTAAACATCTCCCTAAAGGAAGAAGAGCTAAACAACTCACTTCAGGGTGTTGATAACAACCTTAACCAGGCCCGCACTGCTCTACAGGCAGCTTATTTAGAAGTCCAACGCTTAATGATTCTGAAACAACAGGTAAAACATTGGTCTCTTTGGGACAATATTGAAGTCTACTGGCAAGTAGGTTGATAATTCTACTTATAGCTTAATTAGGCATTTTGCTACGGATGATACATACATGCATACATACATTTTATACTTTCAATTATATGTATAGATTATATGAAGACATAACTGACTAGCTAGGAATAAACAGGCAAAAAAGATGCAATGACATGCTGTGTCCTGCCTTCTCTGTTTACTCTTTTGTTTCAAGTGCTGACATGGTGGACCAGCAGGAGTTCATTTTGGTGATACATATGGGCAAAATATTTAAAAATTTCAGCCACTTTCCTCCTGTTTTTGACCTAAAAATGTAAGTGGATCAAGGCAGTTTTAAAGCTGTACTCCAGCCAAAATATTTTTATGTTTGCTTTAGATAGACTTGGGAATTTGTAAATACTGTGAAGAATTTAATAGTGATTTTGCTACACTTCCTAATACTGTTCCCACTGGAGAGATTTCTCATAATTTCCTGTCCCAGCTGGAAGTAAAGGGTAAATGTCCCCAATGGGGACATAGTTCACAAAACCCTGAGAAGAATGTTGGCTGGAGTTGGGCTATACTCGATCTATTGGTGGTATTTTGTGGTTTTTTTTTTTATTTATTTTTTATCCACAGATTGATTTTTTTTTTTGTAATACAAAATGGTTTCTAGTGACCAACTTACCAAAAACTGACATGAAAATTTGACTGCACTATAGTAGCTTTATTTATTTGTTTTTCATAACAGGCTCATACGGCCACTCAAAACAAGGAAACTAATTGGGAATAAGTAGGAAACGTGGCTTGTGGAAATCTCCAGAATCCTTCTGGCGACACATGTGCACGTCTCTAGCAATTTTGACCAGCTTTGGCAAGGGTTTGAACCAATCAAGGCAGCCTACCAGCAGCCCTACCAGATAAACTGTTGGTGGCAGAATTCTTTGATGTGTTTTTTGTTCTTTTTGCATTTTGAAGTGGTTTAAATTACCTATGTGTATGGCCAGCAAGGATTCTCTATTATGGGGATGTGGTTTGTTTCTGGACTTTGAGGACAAAATGATGTGGATTCCCAAGATGTAGTCTTTTTCCAGCAAACAGTGACATCGATCCTGGGTTCCTTTCAATTCAGGAAAGGCTCTAGCTACAATTTTGTAGGGCTTTTGGCTGTCTGGGATATGCCTTGCCGTGCTAAAACTGGCAAACCTTATAGTTTGCTTTTAATGCCGGAACAAATGAACATAATTCCTTTTTAAATTGGTTAATATTGCTGATTTTATAATCATTTTTCAAATCTCCCTCTTCATACAGATCACAGTCGAAATGGGTACCTTGAGGACACAGAGAATTCAGATTCTTCAGGGACTTCAAGGTATGGAATTATGGCAAAAACGAAACTGTGTGTATTGTACTGTTGATGATATCAAAGAGTATAATATCTCCCTACTCTTTTTAATTTGTGAATAGGAACCTTTGGCTCAGCCACTGAGGCAGAAGAGGGAGGATCCAGTATAGCTACAGGTCCACAGCCATCAGCTGTCAGTTCCAGTAATGTGCTTCCTTTGCAGTTGGAGGCTCCACCTTATCTTCCTACCCAGACCCCAGACAGCTCTCTCTTACCAGCTCCAGTCCCCACTTTTACACCAGCAGCCATCCTTCCTGCCCCTGCTACAACTGCAACACCTTATTCACCTGTAGCAGTTAAACAAGAACCAGTGTCACCTGGAGCAGAGGAAAACCTTTCCACACCACCGCTACCATGGTTACAAGCAGCTGCACCACCAGAAACTAATGGTATATTGATTTGTAATATAACTTATTTTGCTTTTATTCTGATGGCATATCATGTATTCTTGTCACAGAAGTGTTTTTTTTTACAAAATTACCGTCTGGCTAGGAAACATACTAGAAAAGATTTTCAAGTAGTCAAGCTGAGCACATTCTTGCAAAATATTCCCAAAGTGCAAATACAAGTAAAAAAAATCACAAGTAAAGTCGCAAATAAGTGATACTCCCTTTTTGAAGTAGGTAATCTTCACTCTTCTTGCACTGACTTGCAGTCAGATAAATCTGCAAACCAGTTAGTTTTGAAATGTGACATCTATTTTCTGCCACATACAATGCTGTTTTAACACCTCTCTGGGTAGGTGAATAATACCTCCTAGACTCCAATTTTTTGTACAAGTCATTCTGAATTGAGAAAGCTGGATGACCAGTGATATATCTTCAAGAAAAATACAGCAAGTCCAGTTGCCCTGACTTATTTTTTTACAGATATACCATGACCTGGATGAATGAGAACCTTTACAGACTTAACCAGGTAACCTATTTAAAATGGGATAGGATGCTGCTATCTGCTCCACGCAGGACACCGCAGTGTTTAGTTCACACTACATCTGCATATTATGAGTCATTATTAAAATGCAGGTCACAGTGTGGGGCTCGGGATAACACTGCAGAGAAAACGTTTGGGTTGGAAGCAGAGTTCGGTTATCTGCATTTCACAAGTCATAAAACCAAACTTTCCTCCCTGCACTTTTTTTATCACTGGGATGCCGCTTGCTTCAGAATCCAGAAGCAGGCAATGTGAAGTGCACATATGTAATGCACAATGCTGTGCTATGCAGATGTGCCTAAAGTTAGCTATTTTGAAAAACAGCAGTCAAAGCATTCCTCTGCTTTATTTTGGGATGCATTAAGGCTAAGCACTGAGTACCAGGGTACAGTAATGGTCTGTATGAGTGTATGGATGTTTGTGTGTTCAGCTTTCATTAGTAGAAATATTGAACTGTTCATAAGTATATTGTAGGGCAGCATCCACTGCAATGTGAAGTAGATGTCATTTCACATAAGTAGAATGAACAGTGAAACTCTAATATACTGTGTATGGTCTTTACAAATGTACTATTTTAATGCATAATTTTTTTGTCTACGTGTAGACAGTCAAAATACACCAGTGTATCCAGTTATTACAACCTCCATGTCTCTTTCTGAGCTTGCAAGCAAGTTTCTTGTTAACACAGAAGCATCTAATGAAAAGCAGTATGTATCAACTGCAACATCGCCACCTCCTGATTTATCACCAACTCCAGTTTTTTCACAAACGCAGGAAGTGGACATCCCTGAAAATCCACCTACTTCTGTGCCTGGTCCACTTCAAGGCCGATCTCTTCCCTTCAGTATGTCTCCAAAAGGCACCGACTGTCCAGTAGCCCCTTCAGAGCTCATAGATTCAACCTTGATTTCAGCAAATTCCAAGGCAGGCAAGAAAAAGAAGAAACTGCGAAAAAAGAAGACGTTACGTGCTGCACATGTGCCTGAAAACAGTGACACTGAACAGGACGTCAGCAAGCCTGTTAGAAAAGTCAAGTGTAGAAAACTTTCAAAGGAAGCTACAGTCAGCACTTCTACTCCGCTAGAGATGGATGCTATGTCACAGGATTCCAAAATAAACAAAGATGACAATGACAGCGATTCCAGCATAGAAATGATGGAATTACCAAAACCTTGCTTTGAAGTGGTGGAGATAGATTCCAATGATGAAAAACCAGACAGTCCGTCCAAAACTGATCTTGCAAACTGTCCACAACCGGGCAAGTTAGAAAAGAATGATGAAGTAACCTCCACCAGTGAACTCGGCACAAGGTACCCAGAGAATATTTTGACAAGGTGAGCACTGGATGTGAAGCTAATGCAGTCTGCAGAATGTTTAAAAATGTAAAGTCTGAGTTTACAAAGCTTTAACACAAGGATATTGGCTAGCTGTGTGACCAGCTAAAAATGTTCAATAAATATTTTAAATCCTTAAAGCCCAATTGAACTTTCAGTTTATATTGGCTAAATGCATTAAAAAAAAAAAAGCCTGTGTCCTGCAGAGTGGCTCTCCAATCAGTGGGGAGCATATGCTTTACTAATTAGAGAGCCATAAGTCTGATCTAGTAGGGGAACTGTGTACTCTTTCTTCTTTGATAGGAGAAACTGGGTTTTGGTGTACATCATGATACTTGAAGAACTCCAGGCATATATATTCTCAACCCTTTCAGTGGTGCTACCCCGGCACTGCAAGGTATTAGTCCTGGTTCACACCTAGGCGTATTGCATATGTTCGTCTGTCGCGCGGTTTTTTACCGCGATTCGCGGTAAAAAAATCGCACGACAAACGCGCGTCTCCGAGGGCTACTTGGCTATATCCCAATGGAAACGCGCAACAAAAACGGCCCAAAGTAGTACATGTACCTTTTCAGGCGTGGGCCGTTTTGTAGCGCGTTAGGGATGGGCTGAAATACGGCAAGGTGTGAACCAGACCCATTGAAAACAATGAGATTTTCGTGTTTGAGCGTTTTGTAGAGCGTTCGTCGAGCGTTGAACGCGCTACAAAACGTTCAGGTGTGAACCAGGCCTTAGTGCTTGTTTTCATGTAGGGACAAAAATAACAAAGATGTACTCACCTGAACCTTGAGGCCGGCTGGCTGTTATAACGGTCGCTGAAGCCTTTATTCCCTTTCGGCGTCCCAGTGTATAGGATGTCGAGGGATATTCTAATGCTGGAGTGGAGGAGCAGAGCGGCTCCATGGACCAGTCAGCCAGCCATCTGCGAGGATGGGGTGAGTATATGCTTGTTCTTTTTCGTCCCAAAATGAGCACTTAACCTTTGCAGTGCGGGGGTAGCTCCA
Organism: Nanorana parkeri; assembly: GCF_000935625.1. NCBI lineage: Eukaryota > Metazoa > Chordata > Amphibia > Anura > Dicroglossidae > Nanorana > Nanorana parkeri. Next base: position 27,558 of record NW_017307612.1, read on the forward strand.
CTGCATGGGTTTAGAATAATTATGCTCAGCGTTTTTCTTTAAAACTGGGATGCCTGAAGTGGTGTCTACCATTTAAGGGTTGAATATCCAACAACATTCTAATTCCACTTAAATAGATGTTACCATTAAAGCCTGAGTAACAATCTAATTTGTTTATTTAAAGTGACACTAAATTCGGGAGTTAAATCTTAAAAAATTAAGCACCCTAAGGCTGGGTTCACACCTAGGCTTATCAAATATGCGCGTTTCGTAACGCACGTTTTTACCGCGATTCACGGTAAAAAACCGCACGACAAACGCGCGTTTCCAAGGGCTACTTGGCTGTATCCCAATGGAAATGCGCGACAAAAACGCAAAGAAGCTCATGTACCTTTTCAGGCGTAGGCCGTTTTGTAGCGCGTTCAGACGTGCTGAGATACGGCAAGGTGTGAACCATACCCATAGAAAACAATGGGATTTTCATGTTTGAGCGTTTTGTAGAGTGTTGAACGCGCTACAAAACGTACAGGTGTGAACCAGGCCTTAGCAAACAAAACTCCTAACAAAAATGTAGCTTATTTGTGTATCACTCAGCTGACACTGTCCTGCCTGCTGGAGAGCTACTTTGTTTCCCATGGGTCCCTGTGTGTATTATAAATTCGCTACCACTTGAAGTTTGCTCCCATGATGAACTACGTTCTAAGGTTTAGTTTTGTTTTATTCTATTCAGAAACACAAAAATTAAAACCAAACGTACATACCGACTAAAATTGCTCAATATACACAATACATCCCTCCAGATCTGGATCTGACCTTTTATAAGGGGTTAGAACTGACTTTTATTTTACATGTAAGTCATTTGCACCCATTAGTGGTACACATTCAGTAGAACTAATGATGCAGACCTGTCCATACCTTAAAGGATAAGTTCACTTTTTGCATCACCTTTTGCATAAATTAAAGAAATGCATAATTAATAATATATAAAAAAATTATGCGCTTTTTTTCATATTTGCATTCAAGCCTGGAAAGCATTGCAATTGTGATCACTCAATCACAACTGCAAATCTCAGGCTTCTTCACATTCTCTCCCAGGATGAGCTCGTACTGAGTTACGGAGTTTCAGTTGGGAGAGATGAGGGGGAAGGACAGCTGGACTTCAAACTGCATTAAATCACCCCATACAGCAGGATCGTCCTCGCTCTAGGTAAAGCTGCCCATATTCCCATATGGTATGAACACTTTGTGTGACCAGGAATCAATTTGTAAAGCCTGTCTGCTTTGGAATTCTATGTATGCATTGTTTTAAGATGTTTATACACCTAAATTGCATGCTGCATTTCTTTACATAAAAAGCAGATAATGTGTTATTAAAAATAGAAAACTGAAATCAACAACTTGTCATTTACTTTCATAATTATTCTCTTTCCCTTTCTAGCATTGAGCAGAGAGCGCCTACCCCAGGGACAAAGAATTCTTCTGGTAAGTGTATTATAGCTGCTTTATATCAAAGTTAATTTTTGACTGCTGCAAATCCTGTCTTCATTACTACTGCTCAATGTATTTGGCAGAGGTATCATCTGGGGAAGATGAAGAACCTACAGAAGGCCACTTTGAAGGACACCAGGCTTCGGTTAATGCCATACAGGTTTACCGTGGAGTCCTCTACACCTGTTCAGCTGACAAGAAAGTGCGGGCATACAATCTGGTGGTACGTTTTCTTAAAAAAACAACTAGATCTTAGAGCGTTTAGTACACATTTGTAACCTATATACTAAATACAATTTTTTAAAAATCCTGTAGGTGTATCTAATAAGGAGTAAATCATTGTGATTGGTTGCTTTGGGATACTGTACTTTGCGGAGTTTTTTTTTTCCACCATTTTCTTCCACTAGCCGGCAGTTGCTGAAAAGTTTGAATATTCCTGATATCTGCAAGTCCTAAAGGCTAACAAACCCTCAGCTCTCCATAGATTACACACAGTAACAGTTTTAGTAAATGCATAGGGAAGGAATTCAGGTAAAGTAGAAGTAAATATTGATTGAAGCTTCTCCTATGGGCCCATTTATTATGCAAAGCGGACATTGCTATCCTTTTTCCGCTCTATACCGCAGCAATACTGCACACTGTAGTCTGTATTTTACATGCCATATAAAAATTCAGGCTGCAGTTTTTTGAAGGGGACAAAGTCTATATTTGATACTCCATGATTTGAGGAAAGACAAATGAACTTTCAGGTCCACTTCCTTACAACAATAGTAACATCAGGAAACAGGTGCTGAAATAACAGATGACACCATCGGTATAAATTTTGAGAGTGTAGTTCATCATCAGAACACCAGGTTACTTGTTTAACCAGTTGCCGTCCGCCCGTAGTAGAAAAACGGACGGACGGCACTGTCGCATTCGCGGGTTGCCGTACTAAACCCGTACAACCAACGTTTTCCTTAGTAACTCTGAAAAATTGCTTATATGCGATCAGGAAAGGAGACACTGGTCATGTGACAGAGATAGTTGTCCAGAGCAACCTTATTTCCTGCTCCAAACTTTATATGTGAAAACCGCATGATGGGATTGGGTTAAGACCGCATTCATACAGCCATTGGAGGGAGTTGTTTTGTCTTGATTCTGTCCTTATCATAATACTTTTGTATGGCTGACAGATATAAAAAAAAAATAATAGTAAATCATTGTTCATATTTTTTTTATTTTAGACCCGAAAATGTAAGGCAATTTTTGAAGGACACACATCAAAAGTAAACTGTCTCCTTGTGACACACAGGCGAGGGGGGAACATAGTACTGTATACTGGCTCTAGTGACCACACAGTCCGATGCTTTAATGTTAAGGTATGTATGTTACTTTCTAATACTATTGGGAGTGTCTGTAAAGGTTTTCATTCATCCAGGTCATGGTATATCTGTAAAAAATAAATCAAGGCAACTGGACTTACTGCATTCAAGAAAAATACAGCAAGTCCAGTTGCCTTGATTTATTTTTTACAGATATACTCACAGTTAGAAGAAGGAATGTAAATGCTTCAAATATCTGTATATAAAAGGCACTAAAATCTGTATATGCTGTGTTCCTATGTAAAGTTATACTGTCCTGTTTCTCATTCTGCACCATCTTAGTCTCCACTTCCGCAGTCTGTGATGTGGGACTTTCTGTAACACGGGTCAGGCACTCTTTCGCTGACGTTCTGACAAATTTCTCCACTCGAGCTACTGAATCGTGGCCTCTGTCATTCCCAGTTCTGGGAGGCAGTGAGCCGGCACCATATTGGATAGAGCAGTGCCCTTCCCTGTTTCTTCAACTACAAGGTTGCACTAGGAGCAGGTAGTAAGGATACTTGCTGTATAAAGGATGCAGGCAAAAAAAAGGATTGCGCAGATTAAGGATGGTTTGTAAAGGATGGCTGGCGGGAGACTCAGAAAGCAGATCTGTGCATATTGCCATGCCAGCCACACCCCAAAGTAATATTGTAAATGTTTAAAGCTGGGCATTATCAGATGTCAAGCCGACCCTACCCAGTCACTAGGACTCTGCATAGTTTGGCAGATTTTATTTCTGAGTAAAGGTCCCCACACACCTTACGATAATCGTACGATAATCGCGGGAAATCCCGCGATCGTATGATTATCGCAAGGTGTGTGGAAGCCGTGCGACCTCTACCACTGTAAGGTTGCACGTCTTTAAACTTACGGACATGTTTCAAAACCCGCCGAGCATCGTACGATGTTCGGCGGGTCTGTAGCATGTTCGTTAGATAAAAGCCAGACGGGCCGGTGTGCGCAAGCGCAGACTGCCCGTTCGGCATTGCGGTAATCAGAAAGCCCGCCCCTCAGGGGGCGTGGCTTGCGATCATGGCAAGTACGATCTGCCTATGCAACATAGGCAGATCGTACGTTTTTTTAAGTACCTTACAACCATCGCAAGACAAAAGTCTTGCGATGGTTGCAAGGTGTGTGCCCAGCCAAAGATAGTCTAGGAGTTATCTGTCAGTTGTTTTTAGCTTTCTCTACCACCTCCACAGTGACAGGTTGGAAATTCTTTACATTAAAAAAAAAAGTGCTTATAATGTTGGAAAAAATTGTTCTTACCTCCAGAAAACCCCTAAACAACTTTTAAAATAAAATTTACTGCAAAATTGATGTACCCATGACTGGTCCACTTGTGGTGTTAATCTTTAGATCGGAAAATAGGGTCTCCCACAAAGGGAAGGCATAACATGGCCTCCTTACACTGTTGGTACGCCGATCGATTAGTTAGCCGATTATTAAGTTGGATTAATCGGTTATTCGGATAAAAAAAAACAAAAGGCTCCAGTGATGGACTACTAATTTGTATTGAGATTGTAGTCCATCACAGGAGCAAGCTTGGAGCGGTGGAAGTAAAAAAAAGTGTGGTGTGCAATATAGTACATTATACAGCGGCGCAGTGCAGAATACCAGCAGCTATGGAGTAATACAACAAATCGCAGCAATAGTACATTATACAGTGCAATGCAGAATACCAGCAGCTTTAGAGGAACAACAAACCCCAGCATTATATAGGCTCTTTAATGTATTATTACTGGCATTTGTTGTTCCTCTATAGCTGCTGGTGTTCTGCAGTGTGCTGCTTTTTTTTTTTTTTAAACCGGAAACATTAAAAAGGTTTAGAATGTCGTTGCTGAGTGACTTACTTTGAATCGTGGGCCCTTGATTGTCGGCGTGCAGCGGCGGGTCAGGAAGCTCACAGGGAGGAGAGGAGCAGAGGCATGTCCTCAGCGTGCGCGGCTTAACCGGCGTGTGCGGTGGAGCGGCGAACAGGCAATTTAATTGGTAGCCGAATGATCGGCGATGGAAAACGTTGACAGTGTTTTCCATCGTCGATTTTAATCGACTAATTCGAATAGTTGTTGCAGCTCTACTCCCTTCACAATTTGTCGGGTTTTTTTTTTTTGTTTTTTTTTTTAGCAACAGTCTTAGCAGATTCTCTTTTCTCCCTGTTTTGCGAATACTATTTCATGGTATCAAGGAAGTATAAAAAAAAAGTATAATGTGTTTTGGAATCGTTCTCTTTTTACCTTCTTTACCCTCATGTCTTTGTAGACCAAGGAGTGCATTGACACCTTAGATCTTGGAGAACGAGTCTTGTGCCTGCACACACGATGGAAAAACCTATATGCAGGTCTTGCTAATGGAACAGTGGTCACTTTCTCCACCAAGGTATGTGCACTGTTGTGTAGATTTTGAGTTGGATCCTTTGGGTGTGTAAGGCTGGTCACACACCTTACAACCATCGCAAGACTTTTGTCTTGCGATGGTTGTAAGGTACTTAAAAAAACGCACGATCTGCCTATGTTGCATAGGCAGATCGTACCTGCGATGATCGCAAGCCACGCCTCCTGAGGGGCGGCCTTCTGATGACCGCAATGCTGAACGGGCAGTGTGCGCTTGCGCACACCAGCCATTACGGCTGTTATCGCACGGACATGCCACAAACCCGCCGAACATCGTACGATGCTCGGCGGGTTTTCGAACATGTCCGTAAGTTTAAAGTCGTGCGACCTTACAGCGGTAGAGGTCGCATGGCTTCCACACACCTTACGATCATCGTACGATCGCGGGATTTCCCGCGATTATCGTACGATAATCGTAAGGTGTGTGGGGACCCTAACATATTGCTTCATTAACTGAGGTCAGAAGAGTCATAGGTAGTCTCTGTTGCATGTAGTATAACATAGCAGTATGGAGGATCCCGTCATGTGACCATGTTTCTTGTTACACCCTAAATATGGGTGTAACATGAAACAAGGTCTAAAAGGTGAATTTAGCCTTTAAATAGACCCACTGAATACAAAAATTAAAAAAACACCACAATGCAAAAGACAAGTATTTATGTTATGTGTCCTGCTGCTAGTTCCTCAAATCCAGAATCTTCAGCTTCCAACACACTTTCTGGTGTGTCCGGTGCTTCATCCCCTGTGGTGAGCTGTAGTTCCACTTGCAGAATGCTACTTTTACACTAGTGTGTCCTTGCAGCCGGTGGGTAAAGCCACAGTGCTGGAGTGGGGGACATAGACATCCAACACACCCAGAAGATTGTTAGATCCTGAAGATTCCGCCAGTGGTTGAAGCTCTGAAATACCGAGGAGATATTTTTTTAATTCAGCCCATTTAAGGCACACACATTGATATCTTTGCAGTTGAAGCTACTCAGAAGTCCTAGTAAGGTATTGCTCTATAGATAAACACACATTCGGTCATGGTGATAGCTCTGCGACCTGACCATGCCAGGACTTTCCTAGCAACCTGTCTCCCACATTTGCTGCAAGACAGAGACAGTGATACGTCAATACAGCTTGAGAACTCTGGGGAGGGATTTTACTTGGGTCTTTTACTTTTATTAAAACTGAAGTAACCTTGTTATGTTTACAGTAAATGTCCAGTGGTAGAATCCACCCATGCTTGTTTATTAATAGCTGTCAGAGTACACTCATCTGGTCTTCATTCAGCTGAAAAAAAGCTGATTTAGTTTCATGCATTAAAACTAGGGATGCACCGATACTTTTCGAGTACCAATGCCGATACTTTGCATTTTCATGAGAACTACCAGTGTTGCAGCTGGGACGTAGCTCTGGGGCTCCACCACTGTCCTGAAATCATTACTCTGTATTGTTTTAGAAAAATTGTCACATGACAATAAACAAAAATGTATCAGTACTTCTAAGTACTTGGGCAAGTATCAGTACTTGTATTTGCAAAAATGGTATCGGTGCATCAGTTTATATTTATAAAAACAAAATCATACAATAAAACCGAGATGTACAAATCCCAGGAGCTCTGTGTGCTTCTTACAAATGACAACTGCCTCCTAACTTTTTGAATTTTTCTCTAGTCTAGTCTTGGAGCTCAAAGTATCTGCACATGTACTAGTACCGAGTACGGTACTTGGTATCGGTGAATCCCTAATTAAAACTATTGGAATTTAGTTTTTGGAAAGTTTTTGAAAGACTTGCAAGCAATTGCCATGGATGGGCTCCCCGAGAACAAAGATCGTTAAAATATCTGCCTGTCTTGAAGCTGTTTTTTTTTTGTTTTTTTTAGTGCAGGGTTTTGCAAGTTATTTGTCTGTGGCAGTAGTGTACATGATGATAACAATTCTTCACTATTCCATATGAGACAGGGAGGGGTGATTCCTGCATTCTAGGAAATATTCCAGCACGTTGGAAAATCTCCCTGTACAGTAACAATCTCCTATAACCGATTCTTAAGGTGCCCATACACCTGACGATTATCGTAAGGTAATAGTGGGTGATCCATTGATCGTACGATAATCGGCAGGTGTATGGGCAGCGTGCGACCGCATTTACTGTACGATCACACGACTTTCCTCTTACGAGCATGCTAGAAAACCAGCCGAAAGTCGTACGAATTTCGGCGGGTTGGTAGCGCGATCACAAGACGAAAGCCGCATGGGACGGTTTACGCAAGTGCACACTGCCTGTTCAGCATTGCAATCATCGGCAAGCCCTCCCCTCAGCGGGATCGCAAGTACGATCTGCCTGTCCAAGATTGGCAGGTCGTACGAAGTTTTAATGACCTGAATGAAAGTCGTGCGATGGTTGTAAGGTGTATGTGCAGCTTTAGTAGCTCAAAAACATTGTGATTATCACAGTCATTGCATCACTCCAATTTGGGGTATTTTCTGTCTAATCTGAGTGTTTCATCAGCTGCAGCTCAGTTCAAAGCATTCAATTATCAACAGTCCTAGTGATCATTACTCCTCCTTTAACCCTTTCGCTGCCTAGCCCTTCAGCTGGCCACACCATTTTTGCAATTTTTCCCATTGTTTTGATTTTCTGAGTGCTGCCTTGCTAGTGTTTGTAAAAGACCCCCCAAATCATATATTTTCTGAAAGCTCTGGCCCGGTAGAATAAAAAGATGGTGCTACTAATTTTGTAGGTCCTGCGATAATTGCGCAAATGTTTATCAAATCAATATTAAATTGATGGAAGCACACTAAAATCAGTATCTGCACAAAAAAAATATTTTTTTGACTAAATGTAAAGGATAAAACTGTATTGAGCTAATACATATTTGTAGATTTTAAAGTGCACATTTTTTGCGAAACGTTAAAAAAAATAACGCAAAACTATAAATACGTGACTTATGTTAAACATTTGTGCACTGTATTCGTGTGTGTAGTGATAAAATGATACAGCGTACATGTAATCTCAACACAGCGTATCAACGCAGGGCAATGCGTCACAACACTTTGCCACGCACTGCCACAGTTAAATTAATGTTATTTGTAAAAGAAAAAATTAAGCACTGTGATGTGTTCTAACAATGTTGCGCATGTGCATGGCGTACACCACAATATGGTGCACACTGTTGCATGTGTATACTGTGTGTGTGTGTTTTAATTTTTGTATTTATTTTTTTACTGTTGGGGGGGCTTTTCAGTCGTTGATGACAACTACCGTATTATTTTAAAGGCGGCCTTTGGGGGAACCGTTCTGATATAAATTCATGGTCGCTAAAGCTTATAGCAGTAGGGTGAAAGCCACCCACTTAAGGCTTACTGATGTGGCCAGTTGGAAACAGTTGTGTTCCGCCGTAAACTGGTGGCAGCGAAAGGATTAAAGGGAATTTTTATCCTAAAAACAGAAACTGAATGAAGTTACTAGAAGTTACTAGTTCAAGTTTAAGTCTAAAATACACTACAGAATGATGCATCTTTTATGATCTAATTTAATATGTAATTCTTCTTTTTTTTTATTATTAGAGCAATGCACAGATGGATATGTTTGAGTGTCATGGGCCCCGGGCAGTAAGCTGCATGGCAACAGCACAAGAAGGCGCTCGAAAACTTCTCCTAGTTGGGTCTTACGATTGCACCATCAGTGTTCGAGATGCCCGTAATGGCCTTTTGCTGCGCACTCTAGAGGGACATTCAAAAACTGTCCTCTGTATGAAGGTGAAAAAAACAAACGATTAAATGTTTTGTACAAATCACAGAAAAGCATTAAAGTATTATTTGATGGATTTGGAAAACAGCCAACTTAATTGCATTAACCACTGAAGTACCAACCTGTATATACCCTTCCATTACCAGGCGAGTTTTTGGTGCTGTGATAACTTGACTGACAATTACTGGATCATGCAAAACTAGACCCAAATACATTATTTATTTTTGAGTTTTTTCTTTTAGTGGTATTTAATTAACACTGTTGTTTTTACTATATAAAAGAAAGACCAAACATTGTTGAAAAAAACCTTTCCCTTATTCTCTCTTTTATAAAACGTATCAAACAAAAATGCCAGAACAGTACAAACAACCCCCAAATGACCCCATTTGGAAAGTAGATATCGCAAGGTGATGAAAGTCTTTGCCACAATTTTTTAGTAATAAAGAAACATGCTGGTATTGAGGTGGTTAAAATTTGAAGCTTGGCAATGGTGCACTTGATACAGCGCATCATTAATATACAGATCATACACAGAGGGAGGAGGTGAAGGGTTTAATGCACAAGTCACATACAGAGGGACGATAAAGATGAGGGGCTTAATGTGAAAGGTAAAGGTGTTCTATACAGTACACTAGAAACAGAATGGAGATGAGATGTACAGCTCAGAAGGGGGTGAAAGGGTTAAAAAAATAAAATCCCACAATCAAATAAATAACCCGACCTCCCCCACCTTGAATCTGCTGCTTCCTACACCCCTTCCAACAATACTTTTCTTAAGTCCTCCTTTTCCCCCTCTGTTGCGAGAGAAAGGGAAGGGCTCTCAAATGTAAACACAAGCAGTGTTTTACATTTTGTGATCACGCATGCTTGGTCATCACAGCAATCACAAGCCACAGAGCCGCTCTAACTCTGTACATTTTGCCTGTAATTTACACTGACTAATGGCAGCTCAATCACAGGCATTCAAAGAGGGCTTAGGGCGCACATACATGTTTTCTGCAGCATGGTTTGTTTGGCCCTGCAGTAAGGTCCCTGACGTCTTCGTATTTTTTTTTCTGCACAGTACAGCAACTGTTTTGATTTCAACCTGTATTGCATGGCTGTGAGTACATAAGCTTCATCTTGTATCTTACAGGTTGTCAACGATCTGGTGTTCAGTGGATCAAGCGACCAATCTGTCCATGCACACAACATCCATGTAAGTATGCAAAGTTATTTATGTCATCAAGGTGTTCTCAATGCCTAACGAGTCTTCATGAATAAATCCCCCGTTTCCTTCATTGCACTTGTGGACTCACTTTTCCACATGCTTTGTTTACTCAGTTAAGCATTGCTGTGGAGTCAAAACAATCTGAAGGGTTCCTCTGCACATAAAAATGTTAGGCTTTTTAAAAATAATCTATCATGTGAAGTTCTGTTTATCTTCATCATCCTTTTGTTTTTCTTGTAGACAGGGGAGCTGGTACGCATCTACAAAGGTCACAATCATGCTGTTACAGTAGTTAATATCCTGGGGCAAGTTATGGTGACAGCTTGTTTGGACAAATTTGTTCGTGTCTATGAACTGCAGGTAAGATATTGTTTGTTTTGGCTCACAAATAACAACCATGACTATTAGGTCTCATTTACACTGGCACAGGGTGCCATACAGCATGAAAAGTGTGTGTGTGTCCGTCCAGATTATTATGACCACCTGACGTTTGTAGGCAAATTAGCTATAATTTTGCGCTGAACTTGCTAGAGGGCCAGACCAATATAAATAGGGAAGCAGGTTGTTTACCACGACAGTAGAAGTTATTTTTTTCTGAAGATATGGGTAAACAACGCGATTTAACAGCCTTTCAACGTGGGATGATTGTTGGCGCTCGGGGCCATGGAGCAAGTATCAGCAAAACAGCAGAATTCGTTAAATGTTCAAGAGCTGCTGCTGTTAAAGTGTTTAAAGACTGGACTGTCAGCCGAAAATCTGGGTCTGAACGTGCGAATTGTGGCTGTCAGCGACTAGTCAATGTTAGGGCAGAACGGAGAGTGGCAAGGCTGGTACAAGACAACAGAAGGGCAACAGTGCATCACATTACTGCAGATCTTAATCAGGGATCCTCTCAAATGATCTCTGAACGCACTGTTCGCCGTACACTGCATCGTATGGGATATGAAAGCCGAAGGCCTGTATAACACCTTTGCTGTCTGCAGTTAACAAGACAAAACGTCTCCAATTCGCACAGGAACACAAGGATTGGACAGTCGAGCATTGGGAAAAAGTCATGTGGTCCGATGAATCACGTTTCCAGTTGCATCATGCAGATGGCAGAGTGAGAATTTGGCGGGAACAGCATGAAAGCATGCACCCCACATGCATGAGTACAACCCTTCAAGCTGGTGGGGGCAGTGTTATGGTTTGGGGCATGTTTTCCTGGCATGATTTGGGCCCTTTAAATTCATGTTTAACAACGTCTGAATAGCACAGCATACCAAAGTATCGTTGCTGATCAAGTTCATCCTATCATGTTGATGGCGTATCCCAATGGAGATGGCTTCTTCCAACAAGACAATGCGCCATGCCAGGGTGCTCGTATTGTGCAGGCGTGGTTTCAAGAACATGAGGAAGGCTTTACCTTGCCTAGGTGGCCCCCACAATCACCAGATCTCAATCCAATTTAGTATTTGTGGGACGAAGTTGAAAGCCATCAGGCAGCTGGTTCCACAACCATCAAATCTCACAGAACTGGACAGTGCTATTCATCAGGCATGGTGTCAGATTCCTCGCACCACCTTTCAACATCTCGTGGAGTCAATGCCAAGAAGAATCGCCGCAGTATTGAAGGCAAAAGGTGGCCCAACGAAGTACTGATGGGGTTGTCATAATAATCTGGCTACTCGGTGTGTATGTGTGCTTGGGAGGCAGCTGAGAGTTACAAGTGTTTGCATGATTGGACAAGGGGTAAATTGTGACATTTATGCGCCCCTTGTCCAATCACAGAATGCCTTTTATTCTTTGAAAATAATACAAGATGTTTTGTGACTTAGTTACTTGGCTGTTCACTATTTCTAGGCCTTTCAGACATAGGGGAGCAGTGTCCATTTTTTGTACAACCCCCAATTCCCAAAAGTTGTGACGCTGTGTAAAATCTACAAAAAAACAGAACGCAATGATTTGAAAATCTCATGAGAGGATGCTACAATGTGGTAAACATGGACCTGTCCAACTTTGACGTGTTGCTGCCATCAATTTAAAAATTACTTTTATTTTTTTTCTTAAAATTGTACATTTTCTCAGTTTTAAACATTTGATATGTTTTCTATTGAATAAATATGGGTTGCAAATCATTGCATTCTTTATTTATGTAGGTTTTACACAGCTTAATTTGGGTTGTACAGTATAGTTAAGGCAGTTTAAAATGTTTTGGACCTTAGTAAACCCTGGATAAAAGACATGATGGTGATGCCAACAAGTGTGTTAAGTACAAAGTCCTACATTTAACAGAAATCCTTTTTTTGTCCTTTTGGTAGTCACATGACCGGTTACAAGTTTACGGAGGATACTCCGACATGATCATGTGCATGTCAATTTACAAAAGCATGGTAAGTTGTAAGTAGTTCAGCTTCTGATTTTAATAATTTCTTATGATTAAAATAGTTGAAATCTATATTATATAACATTTGTCTTCAGGGTATAAAAAAAATGCAAATTTTTATGTTTTTCTAAGAAAACAAAACCTAATGACAATAATTCTTAGGTTTTGAAATTTCTGCAAATGTCAGATTCCATGTGTAAAAATACAGACCGTAAAATGTTTTTTTGATGAGCTTTGTAGTGTTCAGGCACAGGGATTAGCACACTTAATTAGGGATGCACAGATATATCGGCCACCGAAACATATCGACCACAAATTGCACATTTGGATAAATGCCGAAAGTGCAATTTTTCTGCCGATATAGCAGTGCATCCATGTTTTCTTTCCTCCCAGCTGGGCACTGGTCTATGTTCCAGCGGGGAGAAGAGAAACTATCACAGGCGGCCAAGTGCTGCAAGAGGACAGCACTGTGAGCGGCTGGCGTCTCTCCTCCCACACCGCTCAGCCTCCTGTCACAGATTGGCAGAGCAGTGTGTGGGCGGAGACAGCCCGCGCTCTCCTCCCGCACAGCTCGCTCAGCCTCCTGTGACAGCTGTCAGGATGGAGAGCGTGGTACAAACACTCAGTGATCGCTGAGTGTGTGTACATAATTGAGGACATTGTATGTTTACAATATAGCCTCAAATATGAATGAACGGGAAGTGATCTACATCACCTCCTGTTCATTCATGATTGTGGTTTATAGTAAACAGATTATACCCACATGTTATGAATGAACAGCCACACCCATAGAGGATTCCTGTTCATTTATAACAGGGGCTGCAGAAAAAGAGATTGAGGACTCTGTGTCCTCAATTTCTTTTTCTATTTAAAAAGGGAAATATCAGGGGTCTGTTTAGACCCCTAATATTTCCCTGAAGCACCTAAAAGTAAAGTAAAATATTTTTTAAAAAGTTAGAAAAACTTTTCGGCTTCGGCCCGAAATTTTTTTTCCCTTTTTTTTCGGTTTTCAAATTTCCATTTCGTGCACCTCTACACTTAATACTGCCATATACTATAAACCATACTTCTATTAAACATGCCATAAAAATGTATTGCATTCAATTCTTGAAGGATATGTTACATTTGCTAGCTCTGTCAACCATATTTCCGACTATTCTTGTAGATCTACACCGGCTGTTATGATGGTAGTGTCCAAGCTGTGCGTCTGAACCTTATGAAAAATTATCGTTGCTGGGTAAGAATATTGTGTTAAGCAGCATTCTCCTTTTCTGCACCTGATATATTCATCCGTTATTCAGTACATGTTCAATTTTAAACAAACCCCAACTAATCTGAAAACTTTTTTAGAATAAAGTTTACGCCTACCAAATTCCTTGTTTTGCAGTATCATTCACCGTTGCTTTTATGTGTGATCATTTATACCCCATGCACTAACAAAATTATCACAGAGCTTTGCCAAAATCATCTGCTTGGGGTAACCATCTCCTTGCTTTGTGTTAAAATCATGTTTAAAGTACTTCTACAGATACTGCCTGCACATTGCTGCAGAAACCCATTTCACATCTGCTACAGCTGAATGAGCTGTTCTGAATGGGTAAAACTGACTCTACCATGTCTCCCGCTGGTTAGTATTGTTCTTGTCTCACTCCTGCAGGTATACTTCCCATGCTCCGCACATGCGGAGAAGCCTCTTTTGGTGTAGTAAATTTTGTTTAACCCCTTCGTGACTGACGACGTACAGTGTACGTCGCCAGCATCGGGGCTGTTTAAACAGACTCCCGGTGACTTTTGCCGCCGGGACTCTGTTTAAACTTGTAGAGCCGACTGTCGGCTTTACAACAGAAGCGATCCTGGCGACTTACCTGTCGCCAGATCGCTTCTGCGTCCCGAAGAAGGGGCCGCCACCCCCCCGCCGGACACCCCCGCCGTGCTCCTCCTACGGGCCCGGCGATCTTGGTGTCTGCGGGGAGCTGGGGAGGAGGTCGGCGAACTTCCAAAAAAAAAAAGTTTCATTCACTTTCAAACACTTCTTAGTAAAAAAGCATTTAATCTAAATTAAGATGAGATATGCTAGGCAGAGCCTCAGTGATATGCCAAGGGGAGTTTTCAGCAATAAGTATTTATTTTTTTGTGTGACAGATGGGGATGGTCCGTCACTGTGGAAAATAGAAGATAGCTCACCAGCACTCAGTCGTTCACGATTATACATACATACATACATACATACATACGATTATAGATAGATATAATCAGACTTCTGTGTATGTATGTGTATATATAAGTTATAAGTCTATTATAACTCTCTATAACTATCTATAACTCTCTATCTATCTGCTGACTGTAACTAACTATACTAGAACCCTCTCTATCTCCTATAGCACACTACATGCCACGTTTTTGATGCGTTCCGGGTCGTTTTTGGTAAAAAAAAAAAAATCTAGTTTAAAATGGGCTTTCAGTGCGTTCCAGGGCGTTTGCATGCATTCCAGAGCAGGTAAAATAGGGCCTGCTGCAGTTTTTTGGGCCTGCTCTGAAACAGAACGCTGCGATGTGAACTGGAGCTAAAAATACCATTGGAATAGATTGGACGCAGTTTTGCTCCGGTCTGTAACTGCTCTGCTCCTGGAACGCGCTTGGTGTGAACAAGGCCTTAGAGGAGAAGCTCCATATCAATGGTTGAGTTTAATATGTTTAATTTCATCAAAATAGAAGAAGCAAGCAAATGTGTTTTGAATATCCCAAGGGACCCCCTATATCAGGACTCGGTATAATGAGGGAAATTAGACTGGAGTGAGGATGGACTATAAAAGGTTTAAATATTGAAAATAGAGCAGGAATATAAATAGAACATAAACTATGACAGCTGATTCAAGTTCTTCTTTAAACTTTTTAACTAGGGCTGCGGAAATTAACGATTAATCCTTCAATTAATCGTAAATTTTTTTGATTGATCAAAATTATTTTGATCGGTACTCACCTCTCCGCCGGCTTCCGGGTCTTCCGTCGGAGATCCGGTGACATCACGGACATCGACGTCACCGGACTCCTCCCCCCTTCCCCAAGTGGCTCGTCGGCTTGCTTGTTTCCGTGAGCTGTTCTAGGCAATGTTAGTGTGTAGAGCAGCCCTCTCTATGACGGGCTGTACCGCCCACTTGTTGTCTTGTTGTCAGTCTCAATGGTATGAGGAGTTGGGAGGAGACGGGATGGTGGAGGAAACAGCTCAGCCCGGAGCTGTGAGCGGCCTTACTGGGAGGGAGGAGACAATGTGACTGTCAGAGGAGGTGAGGAGAGGAGAGGGGGATGCCTGTTATAGGTGTGTGACAGTGAGGGAATTGTTGACTTGAAAACCTCAACTTCCAGTATTCTCTGCGTCTGTACTACAACACCCAGTCTGTAGAGGGACTAAAACTTGCCTGTCCTGTCACTGCATGTACAGAGATTACAACTACCAGCCCGAGCTGTACTTGTGTGCAGAGGAACTACAACTCCCAACCTGCCCTATTCCTGTGTGTAGAGGGACTATAACTCCCAGCCTGAGCTGTCCCTGTGTGTAGAGGGGCTACAACTCCCAGCCTGAGCTGTCCCTGTGTGTAGAGGGGCTACAACTCCCAGCCTGAGCTGTCCCTGTGTGTAGAGGGACTACAACTCCCAGCCTGAGCTGTCCCCGTGTGTAGAGGGGCTACAACTCCCAGCCTGAGCTGTCCCTGTGTGTAGAGGGACTACAACTCCCAGCCTGAGCTGTCCCTGAGCCTGAGATTAATAACGTGCTGGATTAGTGTGATCCTGGTTCATTTTATTACTTCATTTCCGTGCTGTATGTGTATAGGCCAATGTAGTTGGATCTGTATGTGCGTTATAATTAATCGAAATTAATCGATTAAAAAAAATGTTGATTAATTGAACACGAAAATTTTAATCATTACCAGCCCTTTTTTTAACCTTTTTAATGTCAGTCATCATTCCAGCTTCATTTTGGTTGTTATAGTGAGCCCTGATATAGGAGTTACCATAGAACGCCTGAAAAGCATTGGATTGATTCTGTAAGATATACTAGGATAAAATAAAATTATTGTGGCTCTTAACCAATGGTGTGGCACTCTTTTCTAATTATTTTAGATTTTTTCATAAGCACCTTTTTAGATGCCTCTTTGTACTTGACAGCAACTTAACCTGAGTCACTTTGCTACACCTCATATATTCCTCTCTACCCTGCAGAAGTAAACCTACCAGGGTTCCAGAACCAGAATAAGTTGTGATGTGGCACTTCTGACAAATGATTGCAAGCAGTAAATTTAGCTGTATAAAAAAATGCTAACACTGAACTTGTCTTATGTACTTCTGTACAGTGGCATGGATGCTCGCTTATCTTTGGTGTTGCCGACCATCTGAAGCAACACCTACTGAATGATCACACAAACCCCAACTTCCAAACCTTCAAATGCAGATGGAAGAATTGCGATGGTTTCTTTACAGCTCGGCGAGGATCAAAGCAGGTATTTTACACAAAGGCTTTTGGATCGTCTAATTACTAATCATTGTGTGTTTGCTTGAAATAAATAATTTTTGCTGCATTTTGGTTTGCAACTAGCTGTATACTGCCATATGGATGATCTGTTCTCTTCTGCAAACTGATCAGACATTGTTTCTGTTCTAGTAGTGACACTTGTTTGCAGTAAAGTATTTCTGATAATATCCAAGTGGCCCCTATTTCTGCCATTCAGTGTTTGCTTATATATATATATATATTTTAGTCCTGTGAATATCATGTAGTAAGAAACTCTGCTGAATACTATTTATTATTTTAGGTGGCAGCATAACCTTGTTTGTGTGTCATTTTGCATAGAGTGCAGACCCTTATTTTGTGTGCACTCCCATAATTGTAATGACATATATTTTTTGATAATAGTTGCTATGTTGTCTCTGCTCCTCGTTCCTGCTAAGTAGGCCAGAACCAGAAGTGCCATGGGAGAGTTGTGCTGTCACCATTGTGTAGTGAAGGAAGCTCACCCTTTAGCTAGTGCACAAGGCTCAAGATACAGATCTTGGTTCCTGATTAGATGATGTCTCCAACAGCAACATAGCCTCCTGCACTGGGTCTGAAAGAGAACCATTCACAATTTCTGTTTGTGCAACAATTTTATTATTATTTAATCTTTGTAGGTTTTAGTGTGAGGGTTACATTTTGATATTTAAATTTGCCCCTTATTAAGTTTTACTAACTTTATCTGGTCCTGACAGTTAAAGTGTATGTAAACCCCAAATACTAGATTTGTGCAAGTTTGTGCATTGTAAATGTATCTGGGTTTTTTTGTATTGCTGTAAGTAAATGTTTGCTAAACAACTGTTGAATCTGCCAGTTTTTGCTAAACCTGTGAAAAAGTTGCAGTTGGTCTAATTCTGCTTTTCTCAACAGTGTGTCACAATGTAGCATTAAAAGGGGAATAAAGCTTTCCTAAAGTAAAACACATACATTCACTTTGAGCTATTCCAGTCTGAAATATCACATAAAAGTTGCAATAATGTGATATCATTTTAATCGGCTTTTGTTGCTGATATTTTGGGCTAAATATATGGGGTGCACAAAATTAATAAACAATGAGGGGAATTTATCAAAACTGGAGCAGACAAAATCTGGAGCAGCTGTGCACGGCAACCAATCAGCTTATCTCTTCCATTTTCAAAGCTTACCTGAACAAACTGAATGGAAAAGCTGATTGGTTGCAATGCACAGCTGCTCCAGATTTTGTCTGCTCCAGTTTTGATAAATTCCCCTCAATGTGTTTGGAATAATTACAGGAAAATGCTTTTTTCTAATTTGTTTCTCTTTATTCCCAATAAAAACCTAGCAAACAAAAATCCCGACGCCCGAGACATGCAGTTTCGGGCGCCAGGCGAGTAGTAGGAGCCACGGCTCGTTTAAGCGACGATCGAGATAACCATAGAGCAGACGAAGAATAGACGTTCTTCGCCTGCTCTGTGTGATCACTGAGACCGTGGTGCTGTAATCACAGCGCCACCTGTCTCAGCGGTCACTAACTGCAGCTTCTGTCACAGCTTCTGTCATAGAAGCTGTGACAGAAGCTACAGTCTGTCGAGTGCTCCATAAGGCGCGCCGGACCTCCCTGCGTCCTATGGTCCGGTGCGTCTTATGGACCGCAAAATACGGTAGATGTTTGAGCGTTTTGTAGAGCGTTCGTCCAGCGTAGAACACGCTACAAAACGTTCAGGTGTGAACGAGGGCTAATGGGCACTCTGATGTGATACCATT
Organism: Nanorana parkeri; assembly: GCF_000935625.1. NCBI lineage: Eukaryota > Metazoa > Chordata > Amphibia > Anura > Dicroglossidae > Nanorana > Nanorana parkeri. The sequence goes on from NW_017307612.1 coordinate 46,345, forward strand.
ATGGATTCTTTGACGGTTGGAAGACTGTGTGGGATTAGTCAGTTGACCGGACACTAAAGGGGTTATTAACCAGTGAATAGCTGAAATGACGTGAGTTACATGTCGCAGTGAGAGCAATAATTTTAAGCCCATCAATCACTGATGACACTAAACTGATGAGTGGTAAAAGCTTTTACCAGCGTCACCTATGGCCAATTTTAGGCATGGTAGTTTTTTGCAATTTTTGTGGGCGTGCACGCAATTTTAAAGCTTGACATGTTTGGTGTCTATTTACCTGAATCAACCCCGTCTTTTATATTTTAGCAAAAAATTGGGTAATAATAAATGTTTTATAACATAACGTAGGCAAAAACAGGTTTTTTTTCAAAATGTACGGTCGTTTTTTTCGTTATATAGTAGAAGATAAAAACCGCACCAGTGATTAAATACCACCAAAAGAAAGCGCTATCTGTCCCCAAAAAATTGTATAAAATTAATTTCAGTACAGCGTTGCATGACGGAATAAATGTCAAAGTGCCACAGCACTGAATACTGAGAAATGGCCTGGACAGGAAGGGGGTTTAACACCCCAGGCAGCAAGTGGTTAAAGTTTTTTTTTGTTGGTTTTACTAAAACACCTAACTGCACAAACCGTGTTTTTTTTAAGCTGCATAGAATGCAGCTTTAAGAGAGAAAATCCAGATTTGTGGATAAACTTAGTCCCAATGGTTCTCTGACATTTGGGTCTGTTTTTTTTTAATTTGCTATTATTTTGAACTGATCCATATACGGTATTAAAATGCCTTTTGTCTTTTTTCATAGGAGGCAATAGAACACATTGAACGGCATGCAGGAGACAGTGAACTGAACACATAAAGAAGCACATTACCTCCCATATTGGGAAGTTACTTTTTAAGCAACACAGAGAGATTATCAGCACCTCAGTGTCTTAGACACAGCAGATTCCTTGTGCACTACCGGGTAATGAAATGCAGAGTTGCCATCTTGCTCTCTTTTTTTTACTGACCGCACAAAGCAACAGCTCAAATGGCTCCTACATCCATCGTCTTTGTCACTCCAATGTCCAACATCCTTGTATTTCATTTTAAATGGTGTATTTTTCAGTGTTCCGTTACCAAAAAAACGAATATTTTTTTACGTTTCTCTGTCTTTCCTTCATGGGCACAGCATGAAGGAATGTATTGTGTTATTGACCTTTGTTCAAATCCCAGTACAAATCTTAAAAGAACACTTTTACATTTTTATAGAAAGAATAGAGAGCCTTTTTACATTTTATTTTGACTTCTCATCAAAGCAGAGATTCTAGAAACTGATGAATAAGTTTTTAAATGGTTTTCTCCCTTTTGGCACTAGTTCTTTTTTCATTGCTCTAATATTACTTAAATCCTCATTAAATTAATCTTTATAACCTTTATTAAATGCTCTGATAAGAGGAGAAATCTAAGAAGGAATAAGATTTTGATTACTCCTCTTTATCAGGATGGAACATTAACAGATGTGTATCAAGGGGGTTCTCTTTAAATAAAGAATGAAATCAAAGTCAACACCTTCATTTTTTTCTCGCTGTCAAAAAAAAAGAAAGCTGCGTTGTTTCTTTATACACACAGTTACACTAATAAATGAGCAACTGTGTTTTCCTAACGTTGCCCCTTATTGATGAAAATGTCAGCTTTTTGCTTTGTTATACGTAGAACCAACAGTTGTGACTGCACTTGGACTTCTATCATTATGAAACATACAAGATTTTTAACACATTAATATCCATTGATAGGATTATTTACATCTGAGAAAAAACTGTGGTTTCCCCTTGAGAGCTTTATTTCATGGTATAATGTAGAAAGCAACGTTGTATACTGAACAATGGAGGTCTGGCTACTTCCATTCAGCAACTGTGCTTTCTTTAGGAACATTAGTTTATGCAGCAACAAGGAGCTATAGGAAAGGAAATGGTTCACCAACTTTATTTGTCTTCACTGTACTTACAGTCCTAACTAAAAGGACCTGTAACCCATGGGGTTGGTGTTCCTGTGCTCCCAGTGACCAGTTTTTATGGATGTAAAACACAGTAACCTATCAGAATTCTGCTTTCATCCCCTAGATATGATTTGGTTATAATAGGCTGCAGCACTTTATTGCTCTTTACACTTTGCTATGATATAAACCCTTAAAAGCATCCTTGTGGTAATGTCCTGGATATGCTGTGGCATAAGTTCTTCACAGCAAGCCAGGCATAACAATACCGACTTTACAGTATGTGGGGATAACTTGAATGTCCTCATCTCTAATATGCTTTTATGTGTTGTTGTTGCAGTTGTATTAGTGTTGTGTTATTGCATCTGTTAGGCAATAAAGTTATAGTCCAGTACCCCCAGACACGGCAGTTTTGTATAGAACTGTAAAATGAGGGTCAGCTTTCAAAATGGGCCAAATTGTGCTTCAGTTGTGAGCATGGGCCCCGATCATATTTTAAGTGGCACTCGCGTTATTTTATTGTTTTTGTGTGTTTTGAAGTTAATCTCCCATTCACTTACTATGCAGATCTTTTAAGGTATTTTATAGTGCCACTGACAAGTATGAAAGTGTCATCCTAATTATTTCACATATAATAAAATAGTCAAAACAGAAATTCAGTTTTAATTCTTCTGTGATGGTAGGTAGGTGTGAAGTTACAGTGTACAAGTGATTGAATGTGTGTTGTGAACAGGCGACAAATGTATAATGGAAAAACAAAAAATAACAAAACCAAAAACCACAAAAATCACCTTCCAGTTAACATATGAGTTATGTACCACAAACAATAAAAGATTACATTGGTTTTATGGGGTTGTTTGTGTAGGCATAATACATGGTTGTCTTTTTTTTCTTTTATTTTGTGAGTTTTGAAACCTCAGGACAGCAACAAATTGCAAATAATGCCTTTTACAGTACCTGACAATAGCAGTGTTGTGACTTTTCACAAAGCTGAATTTAGCAGTGTTATTCTAGTGTAATATTGCTCATGATCGATGTACGCATCCAAAGAAATCACGTGTTGTCAGGCACTGGGAAAACAATTTTTTGGTATGTGCCATTGTGTGTTACTGAATAGGACAATTGACGCAGAACTTATAGCTGTCCTGTACAGGAGTAAAGAGCATTGATGGATGTAACCTGTGGCAACCATTTGGAAATTATCTTTTGGTGATGAAAGCTTATGTGTCATTGGTTATTACAAGTTACTAAACACAAATGCTCTTTGCTGCATAATTAACAAACATATTGTAAGATTACACATTTTCCTGTGTGCTGTGTACTTTGGAGTGGTCTCTTGGCACTGCATGCACCCTTCTGCACAGTAGAACCTTAATGATTGGTATGCCAATGCTTTGAGTTTAGCGGTCTACTGATTCCAGGATGGTGTCATTCATATCTTAACTGAATACTTCTCCAGAACTGCATTTACATTGGCATACTAGTGGCAAGGGTTCTCCTGGCAGAGTGTGCTTTTGGCCAATAACATTTAACAGTTTTCCTTTAAAAAAAAAAACAAGTTAGTCGTACTTAGCCAGTCGCTATGCAGAGCAGGACACATCCTCCTATTTTCTCCAAATATTTATTATTACAATTTGTAATGGAAAATGTGCTAACCTCTGCTTATGTCTACTGTAGAGGCTCTGGAACCCCAGGGAACAAATGACTAACAATATAAACAGTAGTACATTTGCAAATGAATAATGTGAATAGTGGACTATCATGTTAAAATGTTATTCATCTCATTTTTCTTCTACCAAAAACTGTTGTGCATGTAGAATCCTGCAAGTGCTCATATCTTGTCTTGCGAATGATTGAAATGTGCACAGCAGTTGAGCCCTCACTAATAGTGCCAAGTTGTAGAATTGTCTTGATAGGCTTTTATGTCTTTGTGTTCCATGATTTTACACCTCTGTTTCCATAGACTTCTTTTTTTTTTTTTCTCTATTTCTCCTTCCTTCCACAAATCTCTAATCACGATTTGGTATTCAAGGCTAATGTGAGCTAATAAAACAGCTAAATCTTTCACTTCATTTGCTTGATTTTTGTTATTTATTTATTCCATTGTTTCTGAATCCTTCAATCATGGTTTGGGAGCATTCCCGTAGGAGTACAGTTGTGTTAGTCTATGGCAATTTAAAACAATTGCCTACATACAGTCCCAGCAAACTACTAGGCCAGGTTCACATCTAGGTAGCATTGTATTTGTACGCGCGTGTTCAGCGCACAGTTATTTGCATGCTTATGTCTTTGCGTGTTGTGCACATTTTTATGAGTGTTTTGTATGTGCGTACATGAAGACGTGCGTTTCACTGGCAGCTTAAGAAACATTGTGGACAATGGACAAACATGCACGACAATGTGCAACATGCTTTTGCTGTGCATTTTTGGGGGTTTGCATTGAAGTCTATGGGGCAAAAATGCGCTGTTAACTGCCCAAAGATGCAGTTTTCCAAAGACATTTTCCTTCTGGTGTTTTGCTGCTCAGGTGTGAACAGGGGCCATTGAAAATCATGGGATCTCTTGTGTATGGCATTTAAAAGGACTTTTCCAACTGCTCAAAACTGCCTAGGTGTGAACCAGGCCTGAAAGTGACCTTTTTCCTTTGCCCATTCAGGTCACTTAACCTTGCGACGTGCTGAGCAGTATAACCTTTCCTCTTTCATAGTTTTTTTTAGCTGATGGTACTGGGGAAAGAATGCCCTGTGTAAGCTCCAAGCTTACTTGTCAGAGCTTAGACAGTGCTATGGACCCCTTTGCTCTTCCCATGTGATAGTGCTGGGCCAATTTTTGAGGCACCAGTGTTGTCACATGGAAGAATGAGAGTGAGTCTTGTGTCAGTTCATCTCGCTTCTGGCTTGCTTTCTAATAGTCTTTCAACCACCCCTCCATTTTAGGAGTGCAATATACAACATTAGCAATATATACATAGATTAAAGTGTATATAAGCAAGAAACAAAAAAATGCAATGCATCTCTGTAATGCTTTTAAATTTCCCCATATTTTATCCATATAAAGACACCCCAAGTACAGAAACACCTGTCAATCTGTCAAATGCAATCCGCTCCTAAATCCTGTTATGGGCTGACAACACACAGAAATTTAGTGGAATAAGTGGTGTCTGCCCTGCCCAGTTTTCTTTGACTAAACTACTGAATCACTCCCCTTCTCATCTGCACAAGCTCTAACTGATCTGTAGTCTCAAGATATGAACTAGTCAGGCTCTGAGATAAAACGGCAAATGTGGACAAAACATAACATAGTTCTGAATTTCTGACATCATTAGGTGTTTTTTTTTTCTTCGCTCTTATTGCACAGATAAAATACTTTAAGTGGTATATTTAGCAGACCAAAAGTGAGCAAATATAAGTTTACTTTATTGGTAATGTTGGCTGTAGCACTAAATTAGATTCGGCAGCATCTGAAGCAGTCATTTGGAGATATGCAAAACTGAATACTACCTACAACTTTACTTCTGTGACTAGCAACATGCATACCCGTTTGAAAGAAGCAGGCTAGGGGCTATGTTCTAAATCCAGCTAACATGTCCTGGAGCCACTGCAGCATCCCCTGGGTAGATGTCTGCACAGGCTAAAGTTATTTGAATGAAGATTCTTCCTATATAGGTACTCTTCAAGAGATAGGGGCATTCAGGGCAATTTGAAAGTTTCTCTTACTCACTTATTCCCTAACTTGTGTACTGCTGCCTCTCAATGGACCCATAGAAAAATGATTCAGTGCGTCCAGGTATGCCATTTGACCACCTCCTAGTATGCGGTGCTTAGGCCTAAGCAACTAAATGCCAGGCCCCAACACTGTTGTGTGATGGAGGGGCTAACATTATCAGCCCTTTGTTCAGACTTAGAGCTTACACAGGCTTTGAGTCTCAGGGGAACACAGTGGAGAAAGTGAGTATAATTGATTTGGGTTAGGGGGAAGGAGTAAGAGGCTCTGCTCACTGACAGGGCAATTAAACTGTCTTTTTTTTTAATGCAAAGCTGCTGTTTGGTTGCATAACCCAATATGCTGGATGTAAGTCCCGTAACCCAGGACTTACATCCAGCTCAAAGGTAATATGTAGGTGACCTTACAACCTCTAGTCTGCCTCCCTTATGTCTGGTTAATCTATAGAGTAGAACTACATGCATTTTAAAAATTCTAAATTGATCATTCACTGGACTTCTGGCATTAATCACGGTTAATACAGTTGTGTGGCTTTATGGCCACAGCTAACTGACATATCAGTCTGGATAATGTAAAGGTTGCACTCCTTACCGGAAATCCCAAACGATGGGGAGGGTACTTGAAATGAATGCAGATGGGCACCGCTGTTTGCATAGGATGATTATAAAGAAAGGATGTTGTGGAACTGGAGAAAGTGCAGCGAAGGGCGACCAAACTCATAAGAGGAATGGAGGAGCTCAGCTATGAGGAAAGATTAGCTGCACTGAATGTGTTCTCTCTGGAGAAGAGGCGATTAAGGGGGGACATGATCACCATGTATAAATACATAAATGGTCCATATAGTGAGCTTGGTGCCAAATTATTTACTTTAAGGTCACTGCAAAGGACAAGGGGGCACTCTTTGCGTATGGAGGAAAAGAGGTTTAACCTTTGCATATGGAAAGGATTCTTCACAGTTGGAGCTGTAAAAATGTGGAATAGACTCCCCCAGGAGCTAGTTCTAGCTAGCTCGGTTAATTGTTTTAACAACATCTGGATGTATTCCTAAATGCACAGAATATTACTGGATATTTAGTTATTATAGGTATATTAGGCCTTATGGGGTCAGGAAGGACTTTTTTTTCCCCCCTGTTTGAGCAAATTGAACCGTGCTTTATAGGGGGAGTGTTTTTGCCTTCCTCTGGATCAACAGCGGGTAATTGTGGGCATAGTGTTCTGTTTAGGCTTTTTCTTTTTTTTTTTCCCCCCTCTCTCCGTATCTCTATGGGTTGAACTTGATGGACTTGTGTCTTTTTTCAACCTGACTAACTATGTCATAAGCACACCGAAGATCCTTCAAGAATCGCCAAATGTTCATTTTATTGAACAATTTGTCAAATGGAAACAAGCGCTTTCAGGATGTCGCAGGGTCCCTTTATCAGGCTTTTGACATCGTCGATGGTTGCCTTTTTGATTGTGGGCCCTCCTTACCGTCTTGTATTGTAATGTTTTCCTTATATTGTAAAGTGCTGCGCAAACTGTTGGCACTATATAAATCCTGTATAATAAATGGCCAAAATCACTCAGTTATTTGCTGACTGACTGCAGAGGCCACAGGCGCACATCTATGCCTTCCACTGCAAATTTTGTACCTGATCTGCCTATGGTCTCTGAGCCATCAGCTGCTGAGACTGTCTAATTCTGATCCACTCCAGTCCTTACCAGGCTAGCTTGCCTCTAAAAAGTTGCAGTCTTCTGCATTTGTTGCAAAACTGAGAGAGACCATTTTAGCTCATACACTGACAATACATTATATTATTAAGTAGGGCTGACCAGTGCCAATATTGGGCATTTTCACTTGTGCTCGTGAAAATGCCCCGATACTAGATGCAGATACCGGTGTTCTTTCGAAAACGCTGACCTAGTTGAATTTGCCGACCTCAGCATCTGCGTTTGCGCACAGACCAGTATTATCGAGTAAACAAGCATTTATTTACAAAGTATTTTGTTTAAATTGTTAATTGTGACCTTTAATAATATGCCAATCATCACTTACTGTCATGGATGGCAGCCGGGGGGGACCCCTCATGGTTTCTAGTTACGCCACTGCTCTTATAGATGTGGTACACACCACTTTGAAACTTGAGTCTTAGGTTGTTGCTTCCACTGCTGTCCCTAATTGTGGGTCGTTTAGATCCTCTAAGATCAACCAAGACTTTCCATCTATGCTTTTTGTTTTAAGTCTTCCTCTACAGAGATATAGTGGAAACTCCCTGACAAGATGTTTGCTTCCCCAAAGCACTTAGCCTTGTACCCATTTTAAGAAAACTTTAAGAAATGGTCTGCCCCCCACTGTGGATCCGGCAGTGTCCTGTGATAACAAAGCGACCACCATACTAGGGATCCTGTCTTGAATGTGATTTTGCTTTGTCTATATTACAAAGTATTAGTTGGTCAAAGTCCATTAGAAGCGGTATTGTCACTACTGCAAAGGAAATAATTGTTGCTTTTAAGTTATAGTTGTGATGGGCTACTGGAGGTTTCTCATCTGATCTCTCGCATGGGTCTTCTGTCAGCCTTTGCAGACACTGGGACATCTTGCATCATTTTTTGGATGCAGGAACAAATTAGCTCTGATCTTGCACTAATGTCTGCTTAATATGTCTGCAGTAAACCTAATTCTGGCCACGGTGGTTTATTATTATTTCCATTATTTGTTGGTTTACAGAGTAAGGTTGAGACACTGCATAAGCACAATAGTGTGTAGCATTTAAAACATCAATTGTTACATTTATGACAAATAGTGACATCATGATCTTATGCAAAGGTTCCCAGGTAAATAACGGCAAAACAAAATACAGTGTACAAGGATGACTTGCTTTCTGTTTATTAGTACTGGACTCTATAGTGTTGCTTTTACATACAAAATTGAGAATTCAGTTATGAAATGTCACACTTCAATTGGTAAATCCCAAACAACACACGAATCAAATGAGATATCACATTAATAAAACAGATTTAACATACAGAGCAGGGAGAAAATATTGGCATATTGATGATATGTGTATGTTGCACTCATTTGAACTTCTACCTTTTAATCAGTTTGAAAGGTGTGTAGCCTGTTTGTATTAAAGTGGAGCTCAAGGCAAACGCAAACACACCATTTAGTCCAGTTTTATAGTCATTTTAGAAACATTACATTTATCATCAAAGGTAATCTTTAAACTCCCATAAAAAGAATCGGGTGATAAAGCCGGATCAACAGTCCATTGAGCCTTAGCTCCAGGCAGATATAAAATATACAAATGAATGCAGTTCTGTAATCATTAATACATTAAATGTGTAACCTGAATACCTGTATCTGACATGGTATCCGCCTCTTACAGTCCCTGTACAGCAGCATTCAGACATTGAGAGGAAGGAGGAGGAGGAGGAGGAGGACCACGACTAGAAGACAATATGTTCTGCTGCAGTATAAAGAGCAATGCTGAGCAGAGAGATGCCTTCTGCTTCTCCTTTTACACTCCACTCACAGGCTGGGGAAGGGATAAGACCTGTAATTGTTACTTCACTGCGGAAGAACCAATTCAGAGCTCCTCCCCCACCAAACAGGGCTGTGCTGTTTGGCAGAGCTCTAAGGTCTCCTATAGTAGGTAAAACAGCTCCCATGTATGTATTACATCTGTTTATTTAGCCATTGGCCTTGAGTACAGCCTTAAAAAAAATGAAACCTAGATATGGAACAAGTACTTCCAGAGCCCTAAACTTGCTTACCACCAAGATATCAACCTGCAGCCTGCTGCTAATGCCACTGGTCTGAGACACAATCTCATTAATTTGATGATGCTTTATTACAGTCCAATGAGCAGCAGACTAGATGAGGTGACAAAGCTGCAGAGCTCCACTTTAAATTATGCTTGGTGTCTTGAAACTTGAGCTAACTCCAAGTAACATGATCAACTATTGGTAGAAGGACTGGACCCTCAAGTCTTTGATGACTTTACAATGATGCTGGTATCTAACACCAAGTGGCAACTACTATGTATCATTTATTTCTTATTTATTTTATGTCTAAATCATTTTCCTGACTTGTATCAGCCCTTCTGCAACTTTCTCTGCGCACATGATTTCATTTTTCTACTGTTCTTTCCTTCCGAGCTATGTATCTGGAAGGGTCCATCGCTACTGTGTGTAAAAACCAACGGTAATAAAACCAAAGCAGACCTCTAAGTAAAGTATTTCCAATTTTAAGAATATAACCGGCTAACAGAAAAGATTGATATCGGTGATATAAATACGGAAGGAAACCATTAAAATATGCTGAAGAAGCTACATGATTACTTGTGCAAGTCAGTCTGATTTTCCTCTTCTGTGGCTTTTAGTAAACTGTTATTAAACATATATTAGGGTTTATGAGGTAAAGGTTTGCTCTGTCCAACAGAGATCCTGAGTCGGTCCTTGTATGAAAGTGAATGAGGGACAAGAGCTGAGGTCAGTGTAGCTTATGATGACTTTAGGCATACATGGTGAGCTGCAGCCACTGGAATAATAAAAAAAAAGACAATTAATTACACTTTAATAAGTTTCTCATTCCTTGAACTATTACCCAAGGCCAACCTTTTTCTAGAGGGTTTTTCACACTTTGTTAAATCGAAAGGGAAATCGAAAATGTTAGTTATCACTTGGACAGGATAAGAGAGGAAATCTCTCTTACTGTGGCCCCATGTTAAGGTAAGATTTAATTTCACTTCCTTTTGTGTCTCTGGAACAGGAAGTGATGGAAAATGTCCCATGAGGGCAGCATGAAAGAAGAACAGAGGTAAAAAATGCTTCCTTGGTCTATCCAAGACTAAAAGAAACTCTTTAATTCTATTAAATCATTGTCTGGCAGATATCAATTCCTTATACTCAGATGCTACCACCCAAACTGATATTCAAATAAAAAAAAGCAAAGTACAGGATCTTTCTAAAAAATAGCATGCTCTGCATTTCCACATCTCCGCTGCCATGCTGGGGCCGGATGCCACCCGAGATGACCATTTATTACATCTCTCCCCCGCTGGTCTCTAGGATGCTGGTGGCTGGATGCACAGTGCCAAAGGTTGCTAGAATGCTGGCGCAGTGTCATTGGTTGCAAGGAAGCAGTTGGCCAGGTCGCACGGTATCACATGACACTATGACCTGGGGGTGAACATACACTGAGGGTGAAGTGTCCCTTATCGACACTCCAGCTGAATGTGACGCTTTACTGCTCCATGAGCTGATGCATGAGGCAGAATCAAAGCCCATTAGCACAAGTCACTCTCCTGCTCCACCTGTAAGCCCAATGATTGAGAGTGGCTCTAGCATACTCCTATGCTGTACACTGTACCAGAAAGGCTAATGACATGGAAGCGCACTCCCCAAACAAAAGTTAAGGACAGCACCACAAGTGGGAAACATGCAGTAGGATTTTGTTGTTATTTTTGGGGGGAAAGTGATGCTAGAAAACATGCAATAATAAAGCATTTCGTGGATCTAAAAAGAAAAAAATGAGGGTTTAATACTACTTAAATACTACATTAATAATTACCTCCAACACATTGAGCTTGATGATTCCATCTCCGTCTTTGTCAAAGGCATGGAATGCTCCTGTGAAACAAAAGACAAATATGACAATATGAAAGATAAGGTGTTGCAACATATCTTGAAGGTGAACAATAATGGATTTAACTGCGTAAGCACAGAGGCAGGTTCTGCATGCATTGTAGAAATCTTAAAAATGTTATTGGCTTCTATGGAGTGAGGGCTAGAAAGACCCTTCAAAGCAACACTTTGCCAAAACTGGAATTTATCACGGAAATGCATAAAACCGGCCTTTCTGGGGTGTTTGTTATGGGAATGATCATATTTGCCAGATTATGCTGTTGTAGGCAATGATATGCCCATCCCCTTTTCATTCAAGAAGAAATTATTTGCACCTCAGCTCTACATACTGCTGTCTTTATTAACTGTGAGGCAATATAATGGTCGGGGATGGAGATAGTGGAAAGAGGCTACAGTCCACTCAGTAGCAAAGTTTAAGATTTGCTCAATCTGGCTGCAAGGAGGTCAAAGATGCAAGGAGGGATCCCCTAGTAATGCAACAGGACACTAGTAATTCCCAAAGCTGAACTCAAAACACCCTTCAATCCAGTTATGTGTTGATTGACAACAAAAAAACAAAACACCAAATGTTTTTTTTTTTTTTAATACAGCTAGCATAAGAGTCTTTACCTGTCTTTGAGTCCCTTACACAAAAAAGTATGTAGACTTTAATTTTCCTGATCTGCATACTTGTTCTGAGTCAGTAAGGCTCCATTCACATATAGCGTTTGCATTTCCCGCACGGGATGAAAATCCTAAAAAAAATTTATCCGCACAGATTCCGCTTGTTTGCGGCTATTATCTAGCTGCGAACGTGAGGAATCCGCCATATTATCGCGCTTGCACTATTTTAGGGGCCGTGCAGTTTTGTACCGCAATAGTCTGAACAATGCACATTAAAGTGCATTGTTTTTTTTGTTTAGAGCGGCTCCACGCATATTCGTACAGCCGAATACGAGCGGACGGCCGCTCCAGTGGGAATGGAGCCTAACTGAGAAAGTACTTCAGTATAAATTTGGCATGAAAGTCAGGCAACTTGCATTCTCGAAAAGCAACCTGCAATACCAGCTTGCATATCCCCTAACAAGTTTACTTTAACTGCAGAGAGGTCCAGGACCTGGCTATGCTGTCTAACCATGTTGTGTGGATAACAAGACTGACTGAACACAATTATATATCCACTGGCAAGCAAAACAGTTCTGATGTGTGTATTTACTGGTTTGCTGGGAAGTGATAAGATCACTGCGAGCCCACTGTAACCCGCCATAAGCCAGTAAAACTGATTCTCATGGGTTTGTTTAGGTTTTGCATGTAGTTTCAAGATTTTGCAGGTTTGGAGCGCATCAATTTATAAAGGCTCAGTATGGTTAGAGAAATGGAAAACAATGATTTAAAACATGGTCTACTTACAAGTAGGAAAAACAACAAATCTGTCACTTTAAAATGTACCTATAGCCAAAACATTTTTTTAATTTTGTTTAGAGTGGGGAAAGATTGGAGCTCCTGTTGGATTTGACTGCCATCAGAGGCTCCGTTGGAAAGTTTCCTTCACTTCCTGTCTAGTCTAATATAGGTCTACTCTAGGTTGCCTCCAGGACAGGAAGTGAGGGAAAATTTCTTTAACAGCAACACAAACCTAAGTCAAATGTTTTTTTTTAAGTTTAGTAGGGGAATTCTAGAACATCTGTCAGTTTTTTTTATTAATTGTTTGTTTTCCTGCTGCAGATTTTCCCTCACTTCCTGTCTTGTAAAACATCTTCTGCAGAACAGAAAGTAAGGATAAATCTCTCTAACAGCAGTAATACCGAACAGGGTTTCTAACCTCTCCCCCATTTTATGAAAAACAGAAAACAAATTGGGTATGGATATGGATATGCTTTAACCCTTTTGCTGCCACTGAAGTATCCAGCGGGCCCCTAAACAGATGCCCGTCTGCTTTACACTGGAAGAATTTTGGGCAGCTGTAAAGCCTACTGATCGCTTCCAAGGGCTGTTAAAAATATGCCACCTGCCCTGTCACAACACACCCCCTACCTTGCTTCCAGGGCTCCACTGCCCCTCCTGCAGGCCTATGACCAGCATCGCGGGTGTTGACGGGTAGAGAGATTAATTTGCTGTTCTCCTTCCCCCTGAATAAAACCCTAAGCGACGATGATTTTATCACTTTTGATTTCTGAGCTGTCGTTTCTCCCCCCCAGAGAAGCCGGGGTAGAAACTGATCAAGCAGTATCTGTGCTTGATCAACTTCAATGGGCTGCAAAGGTGACATTAGGGGTCTAACAGACCCCTAATGTTACCTGAAAGAGGACCCATCACTACTAAAGTGCTATCACATAGGGGGCTTGTGATCCCCCTATGTGATAGCAATGAAATCAAATAAAAAAAAATAAAGTTAAATACATTTAAAAACACCTTTAAAAAGTTTTAAATTCCCCAGTCCCTGTGTACTCACAATTACTAACGCAATAAGCATTGTGTGCACCTACATACTAAAACGACATGTGTGCACCACAAAAGTGAGGTATCAACGCATTTGCTAGAGTGAGAGCAATAATCTAGGGCCAACATTCACAGTTAACTCTAAACTGATGACCTGTACAGGCTTTTGAAGCGTTGCCTATGGACAATTTGGGGTACCATATTTTTTCACGGTTTCGGGAGAGCATGCACTAAAATTCATGTAAGTGTATTTTTTACTGAAATTTTGGGTTCGATAAAGAGTTACACTAATATCATGTCACAAAAAATTGCAACTGCCACTATTTTATTCTACAGGGTCTCTGCCTTAATCCTAAAATCTGGATTATAACGTGTGCAAAAGTGTAAATACAGCTCTGGCAGGAAAGGGTTACAGGATGCACTTTCTCCAGTTTCCCTCCATATAAAGTGGAAAAATCTAATAAATAAAAGGTTATGACTGGTCAAAATTTTAACCTGTTTATAAATAGTAGAAAAATGGCAGAAACTCCTGGCTTAAATAGCAGATAAAATGAATAGGTTTGGCTTTTTATAAATAACTTGATGGGGGAAATATTGTTCAACACATACAAAAGGACCACATTTAGTGTTAGACTCATATAAGTAGTTCCCTTAGTGTTGGCTTCGCCCTCCACCTACAGATTAACATTACAGCTTATTTCCCAGCAGGACAGCCCAGGATAAGCAGGTATCTTATTTAAATATTCTACCACAAACTATGTGGAAAAATCTAGCACCAGGCTTTAAATTAAACTTACTAAACATTCCTTCCAGGCGAACAAAGCAACAAATGAAGCTATCAAAGTCAATGTTCATATGCTTATTTGCATAGCGCATTGTGATGATGTCATACAGCTGGTTGTTCAGATGAAACCCTAAGAAAGAAGAAATAACAAATGAATATAAGTCCGCTGTCTATCCGACCAACATGGATAGTGGGAAATTATACAATTAGACAGCGGTAGACCCAAGTACTTTCCATTCCCAGAGGTAGACCAAAGTAATTTCTGTTTCCAGTGCTAGACCGAAGTGCATTCCATTCCCAGAGTTTGACCCAAGTAATTTCCATTACCAGAGGTAGACACGTACACTTTCAGTTCCCAAAGGTAGGCCGAAGTACTTTTTGGTTCCACAGGTAGACCCAAGTACTATATATTCCCAGAGATAAACTCAAATAGTTTTTTTGTTAAATGAGGTAGACCCAGGTATTTTCCCATTCCGGGGTAGACCCAAGTACTTTCTATTTCCAGAGGTAGACCCAAGTACATTTCATCCCCAGAGTTTGACCCACGTAATTTCCATTACCAGAGGCAGACCTTAGTACTTTCTGTTCCCAGAGGTAAACCCAAGTACTTTTTGGTTCCAAAGGCATACCCAAGTACTATATATTTCCAGTGGTAGACTCAAGTAGTTTTTTGTTAATAGAGGTAGACCCAGGTATTTTCCCTTTCCGGGGTAGACCGAAGTATTTTCTATTTCCAGAGGTAGACCCAAGTACATTTCATCCCCAGAGTTTGACCCACGTAATTTCCATTACCAGAGGTAGATCTAAGTACTTTCTGTTCCCAGAGGTAGACACAGGCACTTTTAATTCCCAGGGTATAACCAAGTACTTTCTGTTCCCAGAGATAGACCCAGGTACTTTCCTTTGTTTAAGTGAATGCAGTATCTTCTTCTAGTGGGCTATATGAGCCATTCAAAGGCTTATGAAACAGTTGTGAACAGCCTTTCAATGTAGCATCAACGTAATGAATTTATTTATTGATGTTTAAATAGAAACACCAATTATAATTAAAACCCCCTTGCCTATTTACTCAGACTTAAAAATTGAAAGACAAACCTCAGATGTAGACAAATGTATCTTTTAGTGGGCCAGCCTAACAAGGCAGCATTTGCTGAAAGCCTGTATGCCAGTTCTTGCACATGCAGTGCAAGTATAATGCCCAGCCTGTCCCATGACTTTGGTAAGATGCTTTTGGCTGCATATCAAGCAGCACCCTTTACCAACAGTTTTCATTTCATCCACAAAGCTTACTTACTTTCACGTTTGTGATCTGATCATAATTTCCCTTATTTTCACTGTGCTTACCCTACTCACCCACTACTACCACATACCACATTCCTCTGCATCTACCACTGATTCTCTTTATACCTGTTCCCTGTGTTGCATGATAAAATGTTACCTGCTTCATTAACAGCATTTCGCATCTCATAACTGTTGATTGTTCCAGACTGGTCTGCATCATATTTAATAAATATTTTCTAGAAAAAATAATATAATATATTACTCATCTGCAAAATAAGCCCATTTCTACAATTACTTTAACAATATATAATAAAACCTAACAAATGTCTGTATTTCTCTACACAAATGCACATCATTAGGATTAGGAAACCTATAATGACAGAAACATGTAGACTACCTCTACCTGCCACTCATCTAATAGGTTTCCTCAGTTCAGAACTACGGAATCTTCTTGGATGAGTAGTGAAACATTTCCAACATTACAGAACAGGGCCAGTTGAATGTGACTTACTTATACAATATATAGCATAACCTGGAAAAATAACAGTCTTTACCGACATGTAGACTGCCCTTGCTGTCCTTCTGAAAATGCTAGTTGCCTTGCCGTCTCTGGCTTCAAAAGTTTGAGTCACTAACCCAAGAAAAACACACCGCAAGCTAGTCAGTTAAGGTCAGAACTGACTTGCTTCAGATCAGTGATCCAGAAAGTAGTGAATACAATGGATCAATATGAGAAACAGGGAACAAGCATATCAAAAAAGAGAGGTCAGCAATGGTAGCCTACGTAATCTGTCAGTAAAGGTTTCCTTCAATTATGAAGGACCATGGTGATATGTACAGTTCAGTAATCCATAAAGGTTTACTGACTAGTTGTTATGGATTACTGCACTGGGACTTTACCTGCCACTCCTTGATCTTTTTCCACAGGTGCTGGAACTCCTGCAAATTCAGTCGACCACAGCCATCTGTCTATACGAAAATAGGTTAAGGATTCACATTTCTGTACCTTTCATGTTAATCAGATGCCTCGTAGTCCTTACTTCACCTGGAAATTAAACAGGAACCTCAAATCCTCAGAGTGCTGGAGGGATACCATTTACCTGCACTTCACAGTATGAGCCAGTGTTTTAGAGGTTGTCAGTACAGAAATGAGAGATCCAGTATGTGAGAAACCTAGAGCTGTGGATCTGCAGAACAATTGGACAGTTTGATTGATGCTATGATTGTTCATTGGTTAAATCTTCTGACTGCCAGTTTGTGTCTATGGGCACTTTTGACAGGCAGTTTCCCTGACTATATCACAGTTTGCCCATGGAGGCTATTATACACTACCTGTGACAGAAACTATGATCCCCATCTGGAAACATTGCAGTCAATCTGCTTGCTTGCAGCTTGTTTTACAAAAACTGACCACCAACTTGCTAAATTGAAAGCATTGACATGTCCGATGTGTTACTTTGGAACATGTTTTTTCACTTATGATCAGCCTATGTGCAGAAGCATCCTTTATTCTTCTTTGTCCTTGCTCATAGCCCTCCATTTCTGTTTTCTTCTCCTTTATTGCATCACTACTGGTTTCATCCAGCCATCATCTGGGTCAGCCAGTAAGTCTTTTTTTTGACATGCAATTGACTTGTACTGTGTATTGCTGATAGTCTAATGCTGGGCACACACCTTACAACCATCGCAAGACTTTTGTCTTGCGATGGTTGTAAGGTAATTAAAAAAACGTACGATCTGCCTATCTTGGACAGGCAGATCATACTTGCAATGATCGCAAGCCCGCCCCGCTGAGGGGCGGGCTTCCGATGACCGCAATGCTGAACGGGCAGTATGCGCTTGCGCACACCGGCCTGTGCAGCTTTTATCTTGCGAACATGCCACAAAACAGCCGAACATCGTACGATTTTCGGCTGGTTTTCGAACATGTTCCTAAGATAAAAGTTGTGCGACCTTACAGTAGCAGAGGTTGCATGGCTCCCACACACCTTACGATAATCGTACGATCGCTGGATTTCCCGCGATTATCGTACGATTATCGTAAGGTGTGTGGGCACCTTAACACATATTTTGTCTTTCATAAAGATTATTTTATGTTGATCTACATAAATTCCCCTAGGAACCTTCCTTTCACATATATCAAATCTTTCCTTATCTATTTGTAACAGAGTCCAGCATGCAGCAATGGTCCAATATACAGCTTTACACACAGGACTCTTTGCTGTCCTTAAAAGGTATAGAGATCAGAGGTCATAATAATATCTACTTAGGACTATTTTATGTGTATAACATTTTACGTGTATAAAATATTTTATGTATATTTTAATTTCTCTGCCAATATAATTCACTGAATTGAGCTTTATATGACCATGGAAGATTATTTCACTTAATCACATTCACATGCTCCTGTCTTCAGAAGGTTTTGATTTTTGCTTTTTCCCTCTCTTTTAGACATGAAGCTATTCCTCACTTACATAGTTTCATAGTATTTGAGGTTGAATAAAGATATTAGTCCATCAAGTCCAACCTATTAGGATCGCATTCTAGGAGTACCCGTACCCCTGTATATTACGGTCCCTTAAGAAATCGTCCAAACGTTTCTTGAACAATTCCACATTATTTGCTGAAATCCCCGCCTGTGGCAGTGAGTTCCAGACCCTAACTGATCTTACTGTGAAGAACCCCCTTCGCCCCTTGTGCTGGAATTTTTTTTCCACCAATTTTAGGTGATGGCCTCTAGTTTTTGTAATGGAGTTAATTTTAAACAGTTTATCGCTAATGTTGCTACCACCATTGAACATTTTGTACATGGAAATCATATCCCCCCCTTAATCTCCCCACCTCCAATGTGAACATGTTTAAATTTAGTAGCCTTGTCTCGTAACTTAACGACCGAGTTCCTTTCCTACGACCAGGTCGTTAAACAAATTGGTCGTTAAACGAGAAACTGTATACAGTACTGTACTGCATTAGTACCATACTGTATAGTGTTGGAGATGTACAGTACTGTACAGTGCACTGTAAAGCAGTCAATTAAATACTTACCGAGACCTGCAGCGGAGAAAGGAGTACTGCACTGAAGACGGTGAGACGTCGCACAGCCGCTGCCACGTTCCCGCACGCATGGTCGGAGAGCTGGTCGTAAGTGTGAGTGGTCGCAAAACAGGTAAGTCGTTAGGTGAGGAATACCTGTACACATCTCCATTCCTAAGCAGTGACATTTTGAGCTCTGAAGGGCTCTTTTTCGAGCCAGGAGCAGCTTGAAGGCATTCACTCTTTACTAGTAATTTGCCAAGCGTTTGGCGAATCCTCTTTTAAGTTTGGTGAATCCAAATTTGACAGAAAATCCCACTGATGTCTATGGTGGGCGAATCCTGTTATTAAATTCTGGCCACGGCTAATAGACGGCTAAAAGCTAGGTACTGCCATGGAGGACAAGTACCAATACAACAAACAAAAAATACCATACAGCAAGAAGAAAGTCTTTGCAAACAACTTTAAGGGCAACATTAAAAATACAAAAACCCTTAAAGTGAAATGCCTGGGGGATAACTTAACCACTTGAAGTCTGAGGTGTTAAACCCCCTTCCTGGCCAGGCCATTTTTCAGTGTTCAGCGCTGCGATACTTTGACTGACATTTATTCCATCATGCAAAGCTGTACTGAAATTAATTTTATACCATTTTTTGCGGACAGATAGGGCTTTCTTTTGGTGGTATTTAATCACCACTGGGGGTTTTATTTTTTACTATATTAAGGAAAAATTACCGACATCTTTAAAAAAACAAAAACTTTCCCCTATATTAAATCATAAAACATTTATTATTACCCAATTTTTTGGTAAAATATAAAAGACGGGGTCACGTTGGGTAAAAAGGCACCAAACATGTCCAGCGTTAAAATTGCGTGCGCGCGTGAAACCTAAAAAAACTACATTACCCAAAATTGGCCATAGGCGACACTTTAAAAGCTTTTACCGCTCATCATTTTAGTGTTATCAGTGATTGATGGCCCTAAAATTATTGCTCACACTCTGACATTCGCAGCGATATGTAACATGTGTAGCTCAATTGTCGTTTTTGCGCGCTGGTGCACCGGACGCGTATTTACATTTATATGTGCGTAAACATGGGGGTGGGGGACATAAAAGTTTTAGGGGGTTTTTAAAAACTTTTTTTATATGTGACTTTTATTTATTTTTTTACTCGTTTTATGTTTTTTTACACCTAATGTCATTGCTATTACATAGGGGGATAACAATCCCCCTATATAATAGCAAAGGCACACTGCCAGGCCCTCTTTATGGAGATATTAGGGGTCTCCAAGACCCCTCATGTCACCTGGGGACCCCAAAAGAAGCTGATGAAGCAGAGATCTGCTTCATCAGCTTCTTCTCTCTGGCAATAGCAGCCAGATGACTGACAGGTGAATGCGGAAGTGATGTATTACACATTACTTCCGCATTCAGAGCACGGAGGGAGATCAGCAAGGAGGAAGATGCTGATCTCCCTCCCATCTTAACTCCTGACACCCTCCCGAGCCGGTCCCGGCCCGCAGATGGGGCAGCGGATCACAGGATTGAAGGTGAGGGGTCAGGAGGGGACTCGGCGACAGCACTCGAAGGGGGGGAGAGGTTTACGCAGCCAGCACATACACACGATCGGCAGGCTATAGAGCCGCCGATCGGGTGTATGTGAAACATCGGACGGGCTTTTGCTGCCCGTGCGCGCAACCCGCCAACAGGGCCGTCTTTAATACTGATTGGACCCTGGGCAAACAATTTCTAACTTTGGACCCCACAACACTGATTGGGCCCTGGGCGACTGCCCCTTTAGCCCTGCGTTAAAGACGGCCCTGCCCGCCAATGTGACTGTGCCGTCACTCTTGTCAGTGCACAGATCAGGTTCAATTCCTAGAAAGGTTACGGTCCAGAAGAGTGTTCTTGGGTTCCCTCCTCTGATGTTCACGCCGCCCACCCTCATTCAAAATTACCAAACTTTCTCAAACCAACCATATTGTTCGGGTTTCTTACCCTTCTTTGTCTACTTTAGCTGCAGGTTCAGCTTCTGTACAGTGTTTCTGACACTGACAGTTGCTCCTAGGTGCCCTCTTATGATCAAACCTGTAAACTTCATAATTCTGCAACTTCTGACGAACTTCTGGCAACATCCTGTCTCAAGTATTTACCCTTGAGTTTGTTCAGACCTACCATGTGCTCTCTGCTCTTTCCTGTGCTTCGTGTATGGTCCTGGCTCTGTTTACTGATCTCCTGGTTTCAGACTGCGGCTATTGTACTCGTTCATCCTGCTCTCTGCGTTCCAATAACTGGCAAGGCTGACTACCTGCTTTGGCTTCTGATCTCTGGCTAAGCTCTGACTACGTCTTTGGTTTTACCTATTGTTTGCTATTTTGTTTATTGTCGCTTTCAATAAACTTTATTTTTAACCTGCACTTTTAGTTTCCGTCTGGGTCCTTGGTTCCCTGACACACGAATGAACATGCCGGCTATTTGATGACATTTATTAGAGACTTAAAATTACATGTTTATCCACCAACCCATCTCTCTGTGGAGTGAATACTAATACACATTATCCTGAGAATCTGTGGATACATTGAGTTATCAGAGAAGAGTATATTCATATATACTTGAACCTTTCAATGTAATGCCCATAGAAGGGAAATATAGGATGGGCAATACAGAACTGGGTCCCCCATAGTAATTTATACTAATTTGATATTTGGTCGCCTTAATGCATTCATGCAGTCCATGTAGCATGCGTTTTACCATTACCATGTCTATTTAACTTTAATATTATGGGAAGTCGGTAAACGGCCCCCGTCCCGACACCCACGCCGTGTTTCCCGGGCTCCTCTGCCCCTCCTACGAGCCTGGGACCGGTTTCTCTGGTGTCGGGGGGAAGCTGGGGAGGAGATCGGCGAACCTCCGTTTACCGATTCCCTCCCCGATTACATCACTTCTGCTCCCATAGCTGTCAGTGCTGGGCTCCTGAAGCCTAGCAATAAGCTATTGAGGTGTGATATGTACTTCAATAGTTCATTTCAAGTGGAAAGGTGATACTAGGGGTCTTTTGGACTCCCAGTATCACCTTAAGGAGGACCTGTCACCACTAATCTGCTATCAGATTATGTGATAGCAATTAAAGTAAAGTAAAAAAAAAAAAAAATTAACAGTTTTTAAAATTAATATTTAATAAAATAAATGTAAAAATGTTTTTAAAGTCCCCTGCCCCCGCGAGCACGTAAACACGCATCAGGTGCACCTATATATGAAAACGACGATGGAGCTACACATGTTGGGTATCGCCCTGCATGCCGGAGTGAGAGCAATAATTATAGGGCCAATATTTACGCGTATCTCTAAATTGATGACCTATGGGGGCTTTTAAAGCGCCATCTATAGATTTTTTTGGGGTACTGAACCTTGTCGTAGTTTACGGACGCACACAATTGTTAACCTGGGTACGTTGGTTATCTATTTACTCGTTGTAACCTCATCTTTTATATTTTATAAACAAATGTGTATTTTATTGTGTTTTGGGGCATTTAAATGCATTTTCCCCTAAATTTTGGGGTTTGATAAGGAGTTGCGCTAATATTGTGCAACATAACAATTTGCAACTACAACCATTTTATTCTATAGGGTCTTGGCTTTCAGAAAATATATAATGTTTGGAGGTTTTAAGTAATTTTCAGGCCTAAAATGTTGATTATAATATGTAAACAAAAAATGAAAAAAAGGTGTCTGTCATGAAGGAGTTAAATAATTTTCTGTTTTATGTGGAATATTGTTGATGCATGTAATCATGTGTTTGTTTTTCTTCACATGCATTTTTTATTCACATGCTCTTATATGTTTGTTTCGATATTTATTCTATCCTGGTGAATGCTTTTCTGCCCATTATTTATTAGGTTTGCTTATTACTGATTTTACCTATTTATATTGGGGTTATCAGGTTAATTTATGCAGCGTTTGATCTCATTATGTTTTCATGCTTTTACAGTTCTCACATTAGAATTCCGATTGCTTTTCAACTTACAGATATATTTATCTTTATGCTCTGCTAGTGGATCGTCTAGATCGCTAGGCTATTTATAGGTGCTCTGTAATAATAGCCCAGGGACGAGGGAGATTGATTAACACCAGCCATGTGTCAATCTGACAAACACTCGCAGCTAGGGTTGCCACCTTTTCTTCCAGTGAAACCCGAACACTAGCGACGCACAAAAATGTTTGGGGAGAATGAGTTGCGGCTTATTCATATGTAAATAGAGCCACCCATTAATACAGTATGTAAATATCAGTCGAGACAATTTTCAGTGGAGAACCAAAAGCCCTTATCTTAATTTTGGTTGCCCCTGTCTGCCTGACATCTTTTGTCAGGGTTTGGGCTGCCATGAAACCCAGACACAGCATTCAAAACCCGGACTGTCCCGGTGAATCCTGGACAGGTGGCTACACTACTCGCAGCCGGAGCAGTATGCTTTGCATTGACAGGGAGCTAGGCTTTAATTTGATAGGCTACTGCCTTGACCAATCGACATTTGCCATATCATAGAGACAGCATATCATAGAGACATCATGTTCAGGATTGGCTGGCTTTCGATCTTAAAGGAGAACTATGGGGTCAGGGCTTTTCCCCATAGTTCTCCTAAGGGTAACGGGAGGACACAAACTAGTGCCCTCCCATCACCCAAAGCTCAGTATAATTTAATTTTTTTTAACCAATTTAATTTTTCTTTTCACCTAACTTTATTGCTATCACACAGGAGAAAACAATCCCCTGTGTGATAGCAATTGGAGGTGACAGGTTCTCTTTATTGACCCTGTCACCTCCTATACAGGAGTTCTAGCACAGCACTGTGCTGGAACTCCTGTGACAAGTGAGAGAGGAAGAGCACAGGGGTGTCCAAACTTTTTTCAAAGAGAGCCATATTTGATTAAGTAAACATGCGTGAGGGCCGACCATTTTGCCTGACATTCTTTGAACCATTAAAATTAAATGCAAATTAACTATTTTATGCAAAGTTTATTGCAAACGGCATACTTTTCATTTTGTCACATAGATGACAAATCCAAACAGGTGTTAAATCACTCTGCCTTTCATATATAAAGGCCAGATGAAAAAAAAATCCATGAAGCTGAAATATATGTCAGGAACATTGTAAAGTACATTACATATTATTGGTAATAAAGGTCGTCTGTCAACTTTTAAGTTAAAAAAAATATGAACAGGAACATAACGCCAAGTATACATGTTGTGTCCAAATATATTTATACAATTCAACATATTGTATTCATCTCAATTGGGAAAAAAAACTTGCCTGCTCTAATGTGAAGGGTGAAACTGAGATCTGGACTGCAGCACGTAGGCTAGGTCTGGTTCAAAGGCAGTGGTTTTAATGCGCAAAATGTCACGTAGGTGAGAGTCACTTACTCTTGTCCTCACGCGCAGGAAGAAGGAACGCACCAAATCCCGCGACGTCCGAGAGATCGCGAGAACGCTGACTGAGGACGCGCAGTTCCGCGTCGTTGAAAGATCCTGAGATCCCAGGGGTCCTGAGCGGCGCTCAGGGATTCACTGGGGGCCACAACAGATAGATTTTGCCAAATTACCTGTGGGGCCATATTAAACCGGAACACGGGCCGCAATTGGCCCGCGGGCCGGACTTTGGACATGACTGGTCTACACGGAGCGGCAGGGTTACTTTTAACCCTGCCGCTCTGCTCACTGCAGTGAAGAGAGACTCGGCGGCTGAGCCCGGAGGACGGAACCAGAGGAGAGAGGTAAGTGCAGGGGGGAAGGCTGCAGACTTTTTACATGTGATCTTGGCGACATCCCTGAGATCACATGTAAACGAACAATCGCCTTCCCTCACTCTACATTTAGACCTGCTTGTGCAAAGCAGGACTAAATGTAGAGAGGGCAACTTACTGCCCGACGCCCGAACTTCCCCACAAGGCCGGGCCTCGGTGGCCTTGTGGGGAATCCGGGCCTGGGGGCATGGCCCCAGAAAACACGTCAGCTGAAGCTTACAGTGGTCAGCTTTGTGACAGTAGTGATCGTCGACTGCTGTTTGCAATTACGCCAGAAAGTGAATGATCTCATTCGTTTTTCAGTGGAATTACTGCAGTTCAAAGCGCTGTGCATCATACATTTGTGGGTCCATTGATCATTTTTAATCTACATTGAATAAATGGCATTACACTTAGAGGTGACGCTTTTGCTGACTGTATGTATATGTCAACTTAAATGCATACAAAAAGGATACATCCATGAGAGCAATCATACTGCGGCAAGACTCCAGGGTAAATCCTTCAATCTTGAGGGTTTTATCTGGGAAAAAAACAACAATTTGCAGTCATTCTACATAAATCACAAAACAAGTGCATATTTATTCAAACAGAACTGACATGGAGTCTGGAATGTAGTCAGGATGCAGCTTGTATGCAATGAGTAATACAGAGAGGGAACTGGACGCTCACAGGTCATGGAAACAGGTGGTAAAACACAGGTTGAAATTAAACCGTTTTCACTGACTGCTCCTATATTTAGGTTACATAGTATTTGAGGTTGAATAAAGACACATGTCCATCAAGTCCAACCTATAGTGTGTGTGTGTGTGTGTGTGTGTGTGTGTGTATAAGGAAGTTAACATATTCCTTTCTAATGGTCCAAAAATGGGAAACTGCATCTGGCTCTATTTTTGTGGTAAGCATGCCCAAATGCTATGTACTATGTGGATGTATTTACTAATAGTAACATGTATCATATTTACAGGTATTTGTGGCCAATGCTGCTATGAATTATCTCTTTAGTGACCCCCCAATAACTGCTGAATCTTTTCACACCTGGGACTTCATCCAATCCACCTGTCTGTATATTCTCTGCAACCAATACATTTAAGAAAAATCTGCCAAAGGTGCTGAGGGCACTCTTCTCTTATGGACTTCGGGATGATGGTATCGTGACAAAAGATTGTTCTACATAAAAGATGAGTATATTTTACACACTTTTTGAATGATTGGGGAATATGCCAGTTTCTCAACATTTGGATGGAAATCTGCAATTTTGCTAGAAATGTGAATATCTTGTGTTTATTGAGAGCTGAACTGTGAGTTTTCTTTTTGTTACAGTGCAATCCTATTGTCCATCATAAGTCTGCTCATGGGGCATATTTGGCAGATATTGTTACCTCATTTGGATATGAATGCTGGATGCACAGTGAAAAGTTTATGAACCGACAGAAATACTGTATATGCAATATGACTGCAGTGCCTGAATCTAGGAAGTATTTTGAATTGTAAACACTTTTTGGACAATAATGTGGGAAGGAAACACACATGCATCACAGTGCATATTTTTTCACACATCAATCTCTGTGGTCTTAATGAATGACACTTCAATACAGCTTACTGTATATGGATAACTCAGTTGGAATATTGCTTTGCCTATCCTATTGAACTACGATTCATTATCTCCGAGCTATGTACATGAAAGTTTACACATGGAAAAGCTAGATAATACCAACACTGAACTGCATATTGTCCTTTTTGTGAAAGAATACAGCTTCACAAAAGATTAGAGAGGTCCTCTTTACTTTCTCCTTGAGTTCCTCCTCTCTACTTTCTCCTTGAGTTTTTCCTCTCTACTTTCTCCTTGAGTTTCTCCTCTTTGAAAACTGATCTTTAGTTAGTTTTTAACTGTTTTGAACTAATTTCAGCTTTTTGTAAATAACTTTTTCCTTTAGAATCACATTTAGTATCAGATTACCCCCCTTTGTTCTATATAAGTTCAGACATTGAGCATAATACTGATAGATTTATTTCAATGTCCCTAATGTTAATAAATCAAATACAATAGTCGTGTAACTATTGAATAAAGTGTAAACTAAAAGCCAGATTCAGCCAATTTCCATTTTTACTGAAAGGTTGAATTGTCTATGTAAGTAAATAATTACTGTTTCTCACAAGGCCATAGTGAAGGTACCACTCTCACTGCTGAACTAACTCAGTGTTGAGAGGGCATGATATCATCACTTGGCTTTGTCATGGCATTTGTCATATTAGAAAACTGAAATATTAGCTTTGGAAAGAGCTAACATTTTAAACAGTTTGAATTTTCAGCCGTAGCTTTGTTTTAAGTTTATATATATTACTTTGGTGCTTTGTAAAGTATGCATATTCTAGAAGCCTTCAGTGTGGATAGTACATGGTATGGATACATACGTTTATTTACAACTCTATTCAGAACACTCTGCAGCTCATCAGCACTGATCTCCATGTCCTAAAATAAAAACCAGATATGAAAACATAAGCCAAAGAAAGAAAGTGAAAGCCAAGCCAAAAGAGGCAACGGAAGCCAATCAATTCCAGGCATTCAAACATCCCTAAGCTGATTGCTGGGTGGAAATCACTTCATGTAAGGCTTTTCAACATTATTTTGTCGAAGGTGAAACCATATTTTAACAAAATAATACATTACTAAATGATATTGCATTTGGTGCGACAATGACACTATTATACCTTAGAATCAGCAGAATTCAAACCCTACAGCCCCCATCCAGGGTTGTATATAGAACACTGGAAGTCTTCAGCTGCCTCGTGTAATGTCTGGGCTTTTGGTATGATGCTATACCTTTAAGAAGGAGGGGCTGCCCGCAGGTAAGCCTGTTCTCAGTTTGTCCAATGCTATATATGCCCCATAGTTAGAAATTCAGATAGTTTTGAGTCAGGGACCAGTGTGGTTTTACATGCATTTGCGAATGTATGAAACAAAAATCTCTGTGTTTATCATTATTAGTTGAAACAGTTTAGACAGCATTTTTTGCTAACTATCAATTTAGCTTAAAATTGATCCCCTTTTGTATTGTTTTGTATATTGCCCTGCCCGTGTGGGCCTTTACTTCTTTGTTAGTTTCAAACTGATCAGAGTGGCTGCCTTTTGTGCTTTGTTGTTTCACATCTTTGCCTCCAATTTACTATGTTTTTAAAGAAAAAAAGAAAAACATATGGACCTATTCACACTCATAAATGGGCTGATCATTTGCTCAAACACCAGATGGCAGCCTCACCCCTTCTTCTGGCTGCATCTACTGTATGTGGCCAACAGGCCAAAATAATACCTCCAGTACCACTTTAAGTACTCACATCCCCTGCAATCTGCTGGAAGATGTTCCTGAATTGCTTCTCCTCTTCAGTTTCTTTGTCTGTGTTTCCGGAGGTCTACAAAATACAGGAGTAGTGTAATTTTTTTAACCGCATTTTATAGTGAATTATTAATATTATATCCCACTAACAACAACATGATGCATTTGCAATCAATAAAAACATGAGACATGTTTAGGGGAAAAAATGGTCTCCGAGTTAGACATAAGCTTTATTTGCCCAAAGAGCAGTACACCAAACTTAGAGCAATCAATGGCCATACAAGGAGGGATCTGACTGCTGACTTTACTTTCACCTAACATGCAGATACTCTATATAGGGTATGTTGGGACTACCTATTTAACTGTTATGGGTTCTTGCAAATTAGCAGTATACTAATATAATAGAATATCATTTATTGCTATCACTATAATGACAAAGAGCCTACGCTAGACAGATCTGAGATCCGAAAAGAACGAGGGATAGAGTGGAACTGACATATCATCGATTATTTTCAGGGGTTCTGATGAAGGAGGCATGACCTCGGAAACGCGTCAACCAGAAAGGATTGACAGCCGGCTGGCTAAGTCCATTACACATGATTTTTCTTGCCTGCTAATATTCTAACTTTGTGAGTACCATTTCAGCTGTTTTATTTTGTTTTATTAAAAAGTTTTTATGCGATGGAGGCGCTCTCTGTGTTCTTTATATTTCAGTTCTGAGGTTTCCCTAAACCAGCAAGAGCAGCCTCAAAAGTATATCACATTAACCATTGAAGATTATCTACTTTCATCTTGGATACATGTTGCTGGTGTTTGTGTTATATCTTGTTTACTAAACAGAGCACTGCAATTCAAAAAAAGCCACATCCAAGCTACTGAAAGATGGCAAGCAGTTTAGATATGAAGTTTGCAATTGCAAAGCTCAACAATACCAACTACTAACTAAGGAAGTTCAAGCTTGAAATGCTGCTAAGCAAAGATGACTTATGACAAGTACCGAGTACATACAGACCCACTAATGGACCCACTGAGGAATGGGACAAGAAGAACAGGCAAGCAAAAGCAATTATAAGTCTGCTATGTGGAAGACAACCAGCTCATCGACATAAGAAAAGAGAATACAGCTAAAAGTATGTGGACTGCATTACAAAAATTACATGAGCGTTCAAACCTAAACAGTAAACTATATCTGCTGCGTAAGCTATGTAAGATGAAGCTAGAAATAGGCCAGGAAATGCGTGAACATGTGAATGACATGCTGGAAATCATATAACAACTGTGTGCAATTGAAAGGAAATTAAAGATAACCATGTGGTGGCATTACTGCTATGCAGGCTTCCAGTGTCATTCAGTACTCTTATTAACGCTCTAGAAACCAGACCTGAGCAGGAACTAACATTAGAATGCACCAAAGGAAAATTAATCGATTAATATTGTTGTAAATTATGATTGAAACTGATAAATTAAGGGTAAATTTAAGGTGTATGCTTATGTATTGAAGGAAATTATTTTGGCTGATGTTCTGATTGGCTGGTCTAATTACCCCTTTAATGTTAGTTAACTATACAGGTTTTGACAAAATTCCCTACAGCTGTTCCATTGTGTACAATCAACACCCTGAAAACAGTATGGTCAACAGGTCAAGAAACTTACACAATACAAACCTAGTTAGCATAGGTTTGTTAAATAACATCAGCCAAAAGAATTTCCTTCAATACATAAGCATATACCCTAACTATACCCCTAACATATCTATTTCAATAATAATTTACAACAAATATGACAGAAGGTAAGAAAATATGTACAATGAATAAAACAAGAAAGCCCTTAAGGCAGGGGTGTAAAACTCAATTTAAATCGTGGGCTGCATCAACATTATGGTTGTCCTCAAAGAGCCTGCAAGACTATATAAATGTATCTAATCTTTATCATAATTGCCTCTGCATTCGATTATCACTCAGAGCCGCGTCTGATGCGGGCGGGCTGGCCAGCCATATGCATGAGGGAAGGAGCCACTGCACCTGCGGCCACGGCAGACCCCCCCCACAACCAGGGTCCACGGCAGACCCCCCCACAACCAGGGTCCAGGAAGCCCCCACTGACCACCAGGCTAAGGTAAGGTGACACATTTTTTAAAAATAAAATCCGGGGACATTTTTAAATGTCCCCGGGAACATAAAATAACATTTTTTTTTTTGAATACTACTCACCTGATTCCTGGATCCAACAAGCGCGGCCTCCCGTCTCCCACGCTGTTAGAAGTTGCATACAGCGTGTGCTGGTTACTACTTAAACCGACGCGCGCAGTGTGCAGCTTCTGAGAAGATACGCTATTAGCGTAGCGGGAGTGATGCAAAATGCGCAGCCGCCTTCCCCGCTATGCTAATAGCGTATCTTGTCAGAAGCTGCACACTGCGCGCGCCAGTTTAAGTAGTAACCAGCACACGCTGTATGCAACTTCTAACAGCGTGGGAGACGGGAGGCCGCGCTTGTTGGATCCAGGAATCAGGTGAGTATTAAAAAAAAAAAAAGTTGTATTTTATGTTCTATTCTTAGTTCTATAATGTCATTGTAGTACTTTCAGTTGGAATACAGCTTCATAAGATATCAGCTAGGGAACTACAAGTCCCAGCATGCCCTCATTGCCCCTGTACAACAACCAGATATTGCCGTTCCCTGGGTGATATGTGTGTGTGGGGGGGGATGTACAGGGACAATGATGGCATGCTTGGACTTGTAGTTCCTTAGCTGATATATATGTGTGGGGGTGGGGGGTACAGTTCTAGTGGATGTTTATATAATATGGGGGGGGCGAAAAAAAATGTTCTGTCCCGGGCGCCCATAACTCTGGTTACGCCACTGGCGAGCGCTACACATGCAAATGCTGTATGGAAGCAAAGGCCACATGTACCCCACTTCCACAGGCCACTCAAAGAAAAGCCACCCACCCCATGGAGCTCATACACAGCAATGTGTGCGGACCAATGAAAACTCCCACATCAGGTGGGAACAGATATCTACTGACTTTCATTGATGATTATTCCAAGTACACAACAACTTATCTGATGAAGCACAAGAACGTAACATCAGAAACACTTCAAGAGTTCGTAGCCCTGTCCAGCAACAATTTCCAATGGAAACCAGGAATTATATGCACTGACAATGGAGGGGAGTACATCAGTAAGGAAGTGGAATCATACCTGAAGAAACAACCACACCATACACTCCTGAATTAAATGGGGGTAGCAGAACAGAAAAATCGCACTCTTATAGAAATGGCCAAATGCATGCTGTCAGACACTAACCTAAGAAGTACTGGGGAGAAGCAGTCATGACTGCAACATACCTACAGAACACACTACCATCAAAAGCCGTTGAAAGCAACCCATTTGAAATGTGGCATGAATCGAAGCCTAGCCTGGGACACATTCGAGTATTTGGATGTAAAGCTTTCGTCTATATTCCAAATGAGAAGTGATCCAAACTGGAGGACACAGCCATAGTATGTATTCTGATGGGCTAAAGTGAACAAAGTAAAGGATATAGGATTCTCCACCCAAAGACTGACAAAGTGAAAATAAGTGGCAGCGTTTATTTTGATGAGAACCCATCACCAGAAACAATGATCCCAATGAGATGTTAAGTGAATTTGCCCAGTGAACCAGCAAAGGAAACTAAGCAAAGTGAAGCCGCACAGGACTCAGAACAAGAGGTGGATCTCACAATGGATAAGTCAAATTCCATGTTAAATTCTGCTGAACAACCTGAAATTAGAAGATCCAGTTGGGCAACAAAGGGAATGCCACCCTGTAAGCTGTCATATACTGCTCAGACACAATCAGAAAGGGTCAACACTAGAACCAAGCATATCGATGTGAAGTATCATCTGCTTAGGGACACTCAAGAAAAAGCTATTATCGACTTTCAATATTGCACATCAGAAGTGATGACTGCAGGTGCACTCACCGAGTCAGTGTCAAAGGTTCATCACAGTTTCCTTCGGGAGAAGCTAAACGTCATAAAGAAGCGCATATGCTGTTGAGAAGGGGTGTTAGAAATACTGAAAATCTGTCTTTTGTGCTGCAGAAGGCGCTGTAGTGCAATGTTAGTTTACTATATACAATTCTGTATTCTGATGTATTGTTCTCCTAAGCAAGTAAAACTTAATTCCACATTCCTCAGGATCTCAGTGCTTAATCTAAACAGGGCCGGTGCTACCACATAGGCAACACAAGCGGCCGCTTGAGGGCGCTGGTGGGGGAGGGCGGAAAAACAGCGCCTCCCTCCAATACAGAGGAGCCGCACAATCGACGGGGCTCTGATCTTCAGTTTCCTATAGTCAGAGCCCTGCCCACAGCTCCCTCTACTCTCTCTCTCTCTCCGAAGCTTGCTGTTCCTGTTGTGCCCCGGCCGAGATATTAACATATGAATGGGCCACGTCAATTTGCATATCAATAACACACGGCCCATTCATATGTAAATATTGCGGCTCATTCATATGCAAATCGCCGCCCCATCTTTAAAACATTTTATTTAATTATTATTTCTAATTATTTTGTACTAATTTGTTTATTTATGTTTAATTATTTTTTAATTACATTTTTTTCACTTAACTTTATTGCTATCACACAGGAGCTAACAACCCCTGTGTGATAGCATTTGGAGGTGAAAGGTTCTCTTCAGTGACCCTGTCACCTCCAGGACAGGAGTTCTAGCACAGCACTGTGCTAGAACTCCTGTGAAAGCAGAGAGGGGAAGAGCACAGCTTTCCCTTTCGCTGTATACACGGTGCGGCAGGGTTAATTTTAACCCTCCCACTCTGCTCACCACAACGTCGGCCAGTGAGAGACTCAGCTGCGGAGCGAGGAGAGAGGTAGGTGCGGGGGGGATGTGGAACGAACAAGCGGCTTCACACTACATTTAGCCTTGCTTTCCCAAAACAGGGCTAAATGTAGAAAATAACTTACCGCCCGGCGCCCGTAACTGCATGTTTCGGCCGTCGGGGGATTCAACATTGCTGCCGCCCCTCTGCTCCCTGCCGCCCGAGGTCGGCCTTAGTGGCCTTGTGGGGAATCTGGGCCTGTGCATGGTGTATATCTTTGTTACATTGGCGGTCATTGTGAATACTTTGGTTACATTGGCGGTCAGTATGAATACTTTCGTTACATTTGTGGACAGGGCGAATACTTTGGTTACATTGGCTGTCAGTGTGAAAACTAATTGGTTTGACCTGTAACATGGATATCACATGGATATCTCCTATTAGTTTTGGAGGGTGCCCGGGGGGCGGAAAAATGCACCTTGCACCGGCCCTGAATCTAAACACATAACATTGTAAAGTTCTGCGTAAAATGCTGGCACTATATTAATGCAAAGCACAACAATAACATTCTTATTGTGCTCCCCATTGTGCTCTGTGGTTCCTTCTGCCGGCCCCCTATGTTACTACATGATACAATTGTGAAGTAGGAGCTGGTGGAAAGAAACCACAAAGCACAGTAGTGGAGCAGGTATCCGACACACCCAGAAATGTGCTGGATGTTGAAGACTTTTTAGCAAGCCTCTCTCTACAATGCAGCAGAGTTTGGCTGAGTGGGCAGCAGGACAAGTAACTTTTAATTGCTTTCTTTGCAGGCAGTGCTTCTTTTCAATGTTTAAAAACACGCGGCACGAAACACGCGACAAACGCGCATATTCGATATGCCTAGGTGTGAACCCAGCCTTGCTTATGTTAGTCATACAAAAAACACTCTTTTTTTCCTTTGTGCCAAATGGCATGAGATACCACATCAGATGTACTGCATACAAAACACAATTCACTAATTATTGCAGTAACTCAGAGCAAACAACTTACTCTGAATTTACTTAACTAAGCTAAAATGTGGTTGCTTTGAATTACTACATGTTACACATTCTCATTGTTCTTTAGACCAACGTACTGAATAAATTAATGGTGTGGCAGGATTAGGAAAGGGTTTTAGGGTACCCATTGACATTACATGTCCATCATGTGATTTACCACAAACATTTTAATCTGATTTAGATTACCAACAATTGTGCTGTGTGAGAGCATTGGCATGCGCAGCCTATTGCATAGGGTGTGCACACAAAAGTATAAGCACACACACATATATATATTTAAACATATTATATACACAGACCTGAGGCATCCCGAATTCCCATCTCTTCAGCTGTCCCTTACATCTTCCAGCAGTGGTGCAGTAATGAAGCAGGGAGCCTAGAAAATGGTCATGTGATCACCCACCTAGCTTCCTGATTGGATGGGAAGCCACAGTCAAACCCCCTTGCAGCTTCCCAGGCACTGAGAACTGCGGCTGTTATGTAAGGAATGTAAGTGGCATATGCTGCTGCATCTGTATCGCTGAGCTGGTCACAGAGAGATCTTTGTGACTTCTTCACCAGCTCAGTGACTAAAAACACAGCACCTGCTGTTGTAGATTTGGTGTTGCATTCAGGGTGATTAGGGGGTTTCCAGGCACACCCAGTACACCCTCTGCACACGCCTATGTGTGAAGGTCTACCTGACTGGATATAAACTGAATGCTCAGGTAGGCCTACACACTACATGGTTATTGGTAAACCTAAAGGAGAATCTACAAGCAGATTGTTGGTGTGTAGCCAGCTTTAGAAGAGAGTTGAATCTACCAACTCATTTGTCTCCAATCTTTTTTCTGTAGAGATAATTGGGCCAGAGCAGGTGCATGATGTATGATGATGCATGTTAAGGAATTACATTAAGTGGCCAAATTAGTATTTCATGTCCACCTCCCATGTAATGTCTCTGATTACCTTCAGATTTTTTACCAGACCGTGAATCACATTCTAATCACTACATTGACCCATTATTACTATCTTGCCCAGCAATGGTACATTATGAGAATCATGGAAGGCGCAATGACCTTATCTTTTTTCTCTTTTTGATCGGCTGCCTTTTTTTTCTTCTCTTCGTCAGACACTTCATCCACACTCAACTCCTTATTGCTGTTTGCTCTGTCCGATACAAAGATGATTGGCTGGAATGGGGAGGAGGAGAGGGGTAAGAGGGAAAGAGAGGGCTGATTATAACCAGGAAGAGTGTAATGTGCCTAGCTCTTACAATGATCATGCATGAATTGGTGGTGTATCAAAACGGAACACTGTTCCAAAATATGTATCACCTGCTCTTCCCATAGTTTATATGTATGGACTTATTAAAATATATAATTGGTTCAGTATATCATATTTGTGATTTCCCTATTACAGTCATTTAGAAAGTGTTTATTTGAAAAAATGACTTTACTACATTTCAAGTACTTGTATATATATTTATATCACCTTTATAAGTATCATTATCTATGATTGTTACTGTTCAGAGGTAAGTGATTTTGTGTAGTGATGCATGGAAAACCTCTCTTATCTGGCTGAGGATGTTACTGTTGTTGTTAAGATCCATGAATTAACTAATATCTTCACAGATATCAATAGCAACAGTTACACCAACAGACAATAAGAAGTTGTTAGAGCAACGTCTATCTGACTGAATATCTATTTCTATGACTTTAATTGGGCTCTAAAGAGGATATCCAGTTTAATCTGAAATCCTCTATCATTTTGGAATCATCAAGGGGTTTCCACCTTCTTCAGACACATGTATCCAAACAGACTTAGGGGTTGATTTACTAACCTTATAAACACACCACGAACATGTATACACCTCTGTGTGTATACATGTTGTGTTCGCTCCCAGCATGATCTATGGGTGGAATCTAAACACCTTTGTAGTGTGTACACACCCAGCAGGTGTGTTGTGCAAAGCCTTACATGAATTGCAAGGTGATGTTGTGTAAAATAGCTCTATGTTGTGCTGCTTGCGTTGATGAATGCAGGAATGTAAATGCATGAGCTAACCATTTTTGTCTAAACTGTGAAGCAGCATTATATATGCATCATGTGCATGATTTTTCCATATATGGCATTAGTGGAAATATGCTTTTAGAGACTTTTTGGTTGATAAATACGTTTTGCTGTGTGAAAATCACACGCACCTAGTGCGTGCGTGTGTTTAGGTTAGTAAATCACCCCCTTAGTGTCAGTCAATGAGTGTTTGTTCTCTTCAGAACTGCTTTCCATGCAAACTGAATATCCCCAAAAACTGAACACTGTCTATATCAGTCTTCCCCATGTTGTACCATCAGGCTCAGTAACTGCAATTTGCCGGTGGACAAACAACTGAATACAGTGAGTATCAATAAGTACTTGTATTTCTGAATGACCTATTATATCTTATTATATTAATCTGAATAACCTATTATGTTATTATATTAATAGTCCAAATATAAAATGAAGGATTGCTGTATTTGTATAAGTTGTAGACCTCATTTAAATTCCGTTGCAAACCTAAAAAATAAGGTGTTTATTCCTAGGGTGGAGCTATGAAAATAATTCCTTTTTGCCTCTAAGCTATCTACACATCCAGAATGGCTGGTTTATCCCACCTCAACCTAACCACTGAACCATCACATTCAGAAAATAATTCATCCCAACACAGCTACCTCCTCATGTATCATTTCCCCCTTACTATTTTATATTATAAGCCTTCACGGGCAGGGCCCTCTTTACCATCTTGTCTTGAATTGTATTGTGACTGTAATGTCTTCCTTATATTGTAAAGCGCTGTGCAAACTGTTGGCGCTATATAAATACTATGTAATAATACTACTAATAATAATAATAATATTTCACATATACAGTCTATTATAAAGCCATTTATTCCAAAGTGCACAAAACTGTTTCTAGTTTTATTCGTCATCATTTAGTGTAGTGTCGGGAAACCATGGCTTTTGTGGAGTAGGGCTTGAGGACCAATTATATATTATAGCCAGACAGGTTATGGCTATACTTTCTTCTATCCCACCTCACCATAACCCATCCTTTTTGGTTATACAGTACTTGTTCCCTGAGCCCTACTCCACAGAAACCATGTTTACACACCCTGAAATAGTTTGGAGCATTTTGGAAAAAATGCCCCTACAGTATGCACCTAAACTGTAAACCAGCGGGTCTTGATGCGCAGTTGGCTAAGGAGCAAAAAGGACTGATTTGCATGCCTTCCTTCACTATCCTAAAATGAGTAAAAATACCCATACTTTGTAGGTTTGTGGTGAAATGGTACATGCAGGTACCTTCTTTTTTAGGAGTGCTCTTTGTGCTTCAGCTACACTGAAAAGCCTTGACAAGAAATATGTTTGCAATACACTATAATCAGATTTTTAATTTAACTTTCTAACTCGCAGAAGGAAAATGACAGCAACAATTAGGATGCAATATAAGTAACTGTTTAATGGTCTCCCTTGCCAACATTATTACAGAATCAGAAATTACAAGAGACAAAAAGTACATGCAGACGGATGCTTGTTGTTCATGCAAATCAAACACATCAACTCAACTATTTCAAATCAAATAAAATCATGTACAATTCTGAAAATGTTAATATGTTACCATTGCTGGGCAGGATGTCATGCAATTGTGCTGTAGTGACCTCTCACCACAGGAAGCATACACTTATCTAATTGTATTCAACATGCTTTACCAAAGGCCTAGCGATTATTATTAACATCACTCTAAAACATTCAGCACACAGAACTGTGTAAAGATCATACAGCTATGTATAGCTTACAGTATGTAATAACCCAAACACTACAATCACATATATGCTTATCTGTGCCCCTTCTCTCTCCAAATGCTTGGCTAGCCTGGATCGGGTAAAGATAAGGCCCTTACTGATAGTGTTGGAGTTTTCCCACTCCCACCCACCCCCCTACATCCTTCAAGGTGCCTGTCTGGTGGCATTTATTTTTGTTGTTAAAATAACACTTTAATAGTCACTTTAATAGATCAATGACTCGGGGCAACTGTACAGGTTAGGAGTTCTGGCTCCACTGGTTCAGTGCCAGCAAAAGCAGCTGCAGTAGTCCCATCCTGACATGTTCCCTTTAAAGGAGAACTATGGGGTCAGGGCTTTTCCCCATAGTTCTCCTTAGGGTAACGGGAGGACACAAACTAGCGTCCTCCCGTCACCCTAAGCTCAGTATACCGCGATCTACTGAGCCAACCTGTGACAGTCTCATTGTCACAGGTTGGCTAGAACTATGAGGTGAGTGAAAAGCACTCACCTCATAGTTCTCCTTTAAGATTAAACTAAATGCTCCTGTGTGCCAGTCTAAACAAGGAACAAATTCAGTTACAATGTGATGCACAAGTCTAATACTATAAACAAACATCTTCCTTGACTGTGCCAAATCCTTCATCATTTGTGCTCCACACGTTATCCCTCCCAGACACTGCAGCTCACAGTGGGAGAGTTTCATCAACAGGGGCAGTGCTGTCAATCCAGAAAGCAGTGGGCAGGACTAGGTGTGTCTAGGTGCTGATTGATAAGCTACAGACCCATGAATTAACAGTGACAATGCTGATAGCCACAGCCTATTTTTTTCTTCCCAATTTAGAGCAAGAAGGCACAGCCTACATGAGAGTGGCAACTCTGCTCTGAATTCAGGAGCAATGCAACATTGTTGCCACACCATTACAGGAAGCTGCCTCCGGTGGACTTCACTGGCATTTATCTTTTTATACTGGCCATAGTTCGACTTTAACAAACCTCTTACATTAGGTGGATTTGCCTGCCTTTTGTGTCTGTTGATCTCAGCATGTTTCATTATGCAGTAGGGATGCAATGGGGGTACAATGCAACTTAGCAACCTGATTAATGTAAAATTGCTCTTTCAGAGCCTAGTTTATTCACTAACCAGTGTCAGCAATGATGGCTCACTGAATCATTACTGAATACTGGTGTTTGCAAACCTGAGTGTTCCGATTTTGGTTTGAAAATCAATTTGAATGATTACAGTGAAATATTTGCTTATAGTGGTTAACTGTGGCTGTAGGTAAAAGAAACAACATGGAATAACAATGGCATTTGCATTTCGCCTGGTTGCACTCTGCTCATGGGTCGATGATCTTCCTATCATTTGTTTTTCTTGCTGTGTGATTACATTGCACATAATAGTAAGGCCTGTAAGCTTTGTACAATGAATACAGTGGCTGCCTTGCTGTGGTCAGCAAATAGATTAATCTGAGTCACTCAACTAAAAGAATTTCTTAGCTATAAGTTCTGGAATGCTAAGCCATATGTTTCCTAATGGTAAATGTAAAAAAACATTTATTTCAGAAGAAAGGAGGTCAGATACAAGTTAAAGTGGTCCTTTACACTTAAAAATCTAATTCTACCAATGCATCCCCTCTATGTACGATGATTAATAATAACATGGACATGTCAGATGTACAGCGCTAACCGTCCTTCAGAGGTGCATATAAGAACTCTGACGTTCAAGTCAGATGTAAACTGCTGTGATTTTGAAATACTTACACTTGCAGAGCATTCACTTCCTGCTTTGAAAGGGAAAAATGACTTCAATTTGCCACAGCAATGCACACTGGGATTGCCTTGTCATCAGCAGAGCATTGCTGGGAAATCTCATCTATAATCTCACGAGATCTCAAGGAAAGGCATTTTCCTCCCCTGAGATGATGTGCATGGTCACATGTCCTAGTCACATGTCTGGTCACATGTGCCAGAAATCCAGGAAGTAAAAGAAGAGCCAGTGATCTGCCCTTAGTAAACATGGCCGCTGTCAGAAGACTGGGGAAGAAAAGAGAAATAAGGTATACGAAGACTAGAAATCTGTCAATTATCTAGAAGTATGTGTTTGTAGATTGTCATTACTAGGGATGCACCGATCCCGATACTAGTATCGGTGCTGATACCGAGTATTTGGGTGAGTATTCGTCCAAATGCTTCGATACTTACCCCCGATGCCAGAACTTCCGGTTAGAGGGAGATTTCCTCTCACCGGCAGTGCCGCAAGGGATCATGGAGCCGGCTTCCTGGCCAATCAGGAAGCCGGATTGATGTTGATTGGCTGGGAAGCCAGCTTCCCGGCCAATCAGCATCGAGCCCACCAAACAGCATCGAGCCGTTTTCCCAGGCAATCAAGAAGCGAGTAATGACAATTAGTCAGGAAGCCGGCTCCATGCTACCAGAAGTACCGATATCGGCGAGTACCGAAATATAAATATCGGTACTCGTACTCGATACAGAAAAAATGGTATCAGTGCATCCCTAGTCATTACTAAACATTTCCAAAGGTGTCTTTGTTGTTATTTTTAAAGATACAGGTAAAGGTCCACTATAAGTTCTGCTTCTTTGTCAAGTTCAACATACGGTATCAAAATTCACTGACAAGGATAAATAAGCTTCCACTAGTCTATAAAATAATAGTAGACTCATACAAAAGGAGCACATAATTTATCATAGACGCTCCACCCCCGCCTAACTTCTTTTCCTAAATACAGGACATAAGTGTGCAAATGTTTTTATGGATTTCTGAAATTTGTCCTTTTCTAATGACTTTAAAGAAAACCTTCAATGAGAGACTTACAAAGGATGTCATTGTTGACCTTCTTCTGGAAATGCTAGTTGACTGGCTGCTATGTGATTCTCTGGTCAGATCAAGAAAGTCAGAGTGAGGTCAGAACTCATTTGCATGCTTGTTCTAGCTCAGTGACTCAGAAAGTATGGAGGCCAATGCATCACAGCATGACAGCCAGGGATCTAATACCTTTATGAAGGAAAGATCGACAATGGTAGGAAACCTATACAGGTTTCCTTTCATTTGTTGGATTTACTAAGAAGGTAAATTATATGGTCCTATTAGAAGCATCTGCCTAACTTTATCTCTAGTTATAGATTACATGCATTGATTTAGGTTAGGATTGCACCACTTAACTATGTCATTGGGAAGCACAATAGGGCTTCTTAACCACTACATACAGTACTTGTACACCCTCTAAGGACCAGAGCAATTTTTACATTTCTGCTTTGGGCCTATTGATTCGGTGATATGTTACTTAATATAACAAAGTAATACATACATTGTTTTTTTTATACAAACACAGCTCTCTATTGGCAATATAATTTTAAAAATGTTCTGTTTTCTATGCAATTTATAGAAAAGTTAGTTTTAAAAGTGTTACATGTATAACAGTGTTTCTGTTAAGAAAAAGCACACAATTTATTTGATAATTTCTCCTGTGTATGTCCACACTAAAATGTTGTTTCTATTACAAAATGTGGCATAGTTATTTACAAATGAAAGAAAGGGGTTATCTCAATACTGCTTTTTTTATAAAATACGTCACTAAAAACACATAAAAAATAAATAAATAAACATGAAAAGGTTTACCTATTAATCATCAGAAAAATAGTAGCTACGGAGGAGGAGTTAGTTGGGGAGTTAATTAGCGATGATTAGGGTTAACTAAAGGTTACTAAGGGGTTAAATAGGAACACTTTAATTTTTTTTAACATAGTTACATAGTATTTGAGGTTGAATAAAGACATTAGTCCATCCAGTCCAACCTATAGGATCTCTTTCTTAGGAGTACTTGTACCCCTGTATATTACGGTGCCTTAGGAAATCGTCCAAAAGTTTATTGAATGATTCCACACTCTTAGCTGAAATCACTGCCTGTGGCAGTGAGTTCCAGACCCTAACCGCTCTAACTGTGAAGAACCCCCTTCGCCCCTTGTGCATGCATTTTTTTTCCCACCAATTTTAGGTGGTGGCCTCTAGTTTTTGAAAAGGAGTTAATTTTAAACAGTTTATTGCTAATGTTGCTACCACCATTGAACATCTTGTACATGGAAATCATATCCCCCCTTAATCTCCTTACCTCCAATGTGAACGTGTTTAAATTTAGTAGCCTCATCTCATAGCTCTGGTCTCTGAGTCTCAGTGTACACAAGAGCAGAAAGATGGGCTTCTGTGTATATAAAACAAGTCCCAGCTATGGCTTGTAAATGCTGCTTTAGAGCCGCTGGAGAGTGGGTGAACTATAAAGTATTTAGATAAAGTTATTCTGGGAGTCTATCTTCCAATGTCCTGAATTGGATAAAACAGAGAGTATCTCCATCTCGCTCCCATCACTAATCCAAAAAATAAGGAGTGTAGTCCTCAACTGAGTGTAGTGGGCGGAGACATAACAATCATTCCTTTTTTCCCCCGGCCAAAATTTGCATCCACAAATATGCCAAAGTACTACATAATATTTCCTGGGGACTAATGAGAGTATAGCTCTATTGATCCCTGTCTTAGCTCTACTGTACAGGGACTTATTTTCAAGGACCAATTCAGGTACTTACACGAGATGCTATTAAAGGAGAACAATGAGGTGAGTGACTTTCATTCAACCTCATAGTTTGAGCCGACGTGTGACAATGATACTGTCACACGTCGGCTCAATAGATTGGGAAGTGAGCGCACACATACCATCGCCGAACACATATCATCACTTGCTCACTTCTCGATCATCTCCCTGCAGAGAGCCGTGACTGTCACTCACGGCTCGCTGCAGGGATTTACCCCCTCCCCGCTCCGATCCTCCAGCGCCGACTGGCGGAACGGACGGGGGAGGGGGCGGGTATATCAGTAAATCATGAAAAAATAATTGTTTCCTTTTCTCCCATGCAGTTTGCATAACGCATTATCACTTTAATTGTTAAAATAAATACAAAACAAGTATCAACATAAAAGATTCAACATATGCATGCATTAGTAGGAATAAACACAACCACTGCATAGCAGGAGTAGAAAAGTAAAAACATGATCCTTTATTTTTAATCAGCACACCAAATAAAAGAGTGTAGTGCAGGCAGTCTGCAAAACCTATTTTTATTCCCATATTAAGAAAAAAAATTCCTTAGTCATCACATGCAATGTACAAATCACACTGCTCACGCTAAGACCCACCTTGACTTTTTTCTTTTTCTGGGCAAATAAAACAAAATAGA
>NW_017307612.1:89253-91883 GCF_000935625.1 Nanorana parkeri
ATAGAGATATATATATATATATATATATATATATAGACACTTTGAGCTACCCATAAACATTACATGGCAACGGCAGTGATGTAATTTGACATTCTATCATATACTTAATGTAAAAGAAAAATACAGGATGTAACATGGAGTTTTAGTTTCTCTCTTAGTTTCAGCCTGATATAGAGATTGCATGTTCAAAATAATAATAATCTAGAAGGTTCAACATTTTGGGGGGAGGCGTGATAAATAGTGGTGTTGAATTTCAAGTAAAAGGCCCTACTTTGAAAGTAAAAGAAATAAAGAATACATTTGAATATTGTACTTCTAAAAAATTGTTGCTGCATTGGAAGGGTTTCATAGTAATGGAGGCGGTGGGTGCCTCAGTGTTTTGCTTCCCTTCTGCTCTTATCATATCATGTGCTATAGACCAGAGTACTGACTGGCCTCTATAGGATGCACTATGGAAGAGGTGATGCCACCAGATATAGGAGGAAGTGAAACACTAAAGTTCTCCTTTTAGATGTCAGTCACTGTTCATCAGTGCCAATAGCCAGCAGTGGGGACATGGATCAGGGATCAACTGTTTTCACTCGTTTAGCCCGCAGCCTCAACAAGAGAAAACTGAGTCATGTATAGCAGCCTTTAAGCTGAACAGCACAGCAGAAAAAGCAGAAGTGACAATACTTACACTTGGTCGGTCTGCTTCAATCTTGTTTTCAACTTCTCTGAAAAAGAAAGAATAAGTATAACATTAAGCTATAACTACAAATCCACACAAAACACCTGCATTTTCTATTTCTGAGAGTCATTAAATTATTTCAGATATTTTATTATACAATTGACCCATTTTAGTTTTGTACATACCAGTGCATTCTGTTTTTCTTTAAAAAGTATTTTCATAAGTTTGGGTATTCACTATTTAGTGCGGGACTCCAGGCATTAAAAAAAATTAACCGTTGCAGTGGGGTTACCTTTGCGCTGCCGGAGATAACTGCTCATTTTGGTCTAGGGGCTAAAATAAAAAAAATATAGTCACCTGATCCTCAATCCCATTTGGCTGCTGCACCTGTCCCCACAGCCTCTTCTGCCCTGGGCTCCAGTGGTCTAAGCCCCAGTTATGTCATCATTCACTTGCATTAGATTTGAGGATGCTGAGGGACATACCATAACTGGAGTGGAAAGGGAGAGAGGTAAGCACTCACCACTGCAGGACTGAGAACCAGGTGAGTATATCTTCTGAATGCCAGCCCCTAGACCAAAACAGTTAACCCTTGCAGCATGGGGGGTAGCCCCACTGTAAGGGTTAAGGATTAAAATAACTGGAGTTCCTCTTAAAATAGGACCATCACTATTACCGGGTCATGCTTGCTAGAACAAGAGACCCCCCTCTTCATC
The DNA here is from genome assembly GCF_000935625.1 of Nanorana parkeri. Classification (NCBI taxonomy): domain Eukaryota; kingdom Metazoa; phylum Chordata; class Amphibia; order Anura; family Dicroglossidae; genus Nanorana; species Nanorana parkeri. The sequence continues at coordinate 90,640 of NW_017307612.1, forward strand.
CTGCTGTTGCGTGCATCTCTTGGCAGGCTGAAGCTTGATCCACTTGTTCTATTACACAATTATTCAATTTGATATTAATATAAATAATACCTAAAGGTGGCTCAACAAGTGACCTTTTCAGGGGAGTTAACAAAATACAAAAAGTTCTACCCTGTGAAGAAAGTCATATTTTACAGTCCATTAGCCCATTTGATGTAGCAGAGCTCTCAGCAGCTATCTGATTCCACAATTCACAGTGTGTAAAAGAGCTTGTCCCCCATTGGCTGCTGTGGTTTGTCCTGACGCCTGCCACATTTCTATTGTTTCCTGCAGTGACTTAGGGTCAGCAGCAGGAACCACATTATCCAGTGTGTGTGTGTGTGGAGGGATGGGGTAGTGCTCACTATTTCACCAAACGGAGAACTTGAATTGGATTGTTGACAGGAACTCTGCTACAGAGTGAAGTTTTAGCAAACACACCTATGGATGGACATGTCCTCCAACCATCATGCCTTTGTTTGTGAGTAAACAGTACAAGGGTAGTAACCCTGAATCCTTCTAGGAATCTAGGGTTAGTGTGTGGTGATCAATGACACCAGTATAAAAATGGGGTAGGCAGAAGTGAGGATATATCCTAACACAAGCTGGCATAATAGGACATCTGGATCAGAAGGATGAGGAGTCCTTCCAACCATCACCCATTATGTTTTTAGGGATGTAGTAGCCACACTGCAAACTTGCCTGACCAATTGTCATATATTTGTTACTAGGAATCATTAGTTGGCCCATAATCCTCAATAGCTAGGGGTAGAAATTCCAGTACTGGTACTGGAATAATAAGGAAGGAATGCAGAAGACAGCTGCTTGATCACAGGTGTGGAACTATCGTCCTGTAGTCAAGTCCCATGAAGACAACACAGTGTGGTCACAATGGCACAGTCAAAACTGTTCAGAGTAGGTAGTAGATTCTGTGAGATGGAGGAGCTTCTAGCGTCCAAACAAGACCGTTTGGACAAATGTGTGAAAATCTGGGCTCCCTGGACGGTGTTTTACTGTAGCACTGAGTGCAACAACATCAAAGCAGCACAGGAGTAGCGGAGAGAGAGAGGGGACTCTTAGGAGGTAGACCAGTCAAGGATGCCGGGGAACCGCCAGGATTAGCTGGTAAGAGAAGGGGGTCTCCTGTGGGGGGAGTGAGGAGCAACTGCTTCTCTCAATACCCGCTAATACTATGTTCATTTCTTTCTAGCGTTACTTCTCTCTTT
>NW_017307612.1:91926-120378 GCF_000935625.1 Nanorana parkeri
GGTGACTCCAGTCATGGATCAAAGCAACACAGATAAACCCAACGTACAGAGATAGAACTGCTCATATACGGTGCATGTGGAGCCCCAAATGGATATGCCCAATACCTCAGCAATAAGGGGGCAGGCTTGGTAGGAGAAAGGGACAATGAGAACACCAAGCCACTAGTTGACAGCAAGCGCCTGGAGTGGTTGATAATCACGAGTAATGTCGGGCACAGAGGTAGAAAGGAACAACGAAAGTGGAGGCCCATAGGTAGTTTTTAGAGGTCATAATATAGCAAAGGACCCCATTGGGGATGTGACACCCGGTGCTATCAATACCTTGTAAAGCCACCGGATTTGGCTGAGAAGTATCCCATGTTAGATGTATTTTATTTTATCTTATTTTATCTTATTGTCTTTCCTTTCTGTACTGCTGTACTTTGATATGCTTTTTATCTTTATGCCGAAACAATAATAAAAAAAATAATTTTAAATGGAAAAGAGTAGATCACTTGGTTAGCTGCAGAGGAAATTCTTACTTTTTTTTCTAGAGGTGAAGATCTGGCAACCTCCATATGAGGTCCAGTGTCGGTTAAATTAAAAGACCAACCAACCAATGGTTCCTTAGATAACTTGGGAAGCTTTTTGTTCCATAGAAACAGACTCGAAGGAGTGCATAAGAGCATATATCCATTTGAAGAACTGCTCCCAAAATTATGGAAAGGGATAATTTCCCCTTTGACCAGAATATGACAAAAACATTTGCCAGACTTCTTGATCTGAAAAGACCAGCGTGGTGTGTTGCCCAAATTTCAGATTCTCTAACTCAAAAGAAGAATTGAAAAGGACTGAGGGCAAGCACATGAAATGGGCTATGTGAAGAAGAGTTAATCAACAGTCCCACAAATCCCTAAGAGATGAATGGCAAAGTATATGCTATATTCAAAGAGTGTAGACAATTGGTCTTTGGGCTTAACACAAACTGCAAGAATATAGGACATTGACCATTTCAGTGAAGGTCTCCTTAATATTTCACAATGGGGAAGCCAGGAAAAGGCACAAGGGTGGACATAAGAGTCGGTGCTGGTGGTAGCGTCCAAAACTACTGGACTATACTGAAGACTTAGACTCTTACAAGGTAAGGGAGTGGGTAGGAACTGATCCCTGTTTATCTTGTAGGACACAAGATCACTCAAAAGAGGGATAGGATTGAAGAGAGTCAAACACTGCAAGGAGGACAACCAACCACGATGGAAATGGACTACCCTGCATAGAGGAGTGCAGAATCAAATTCCTAAGCATAGATTCTTACCAGAGTAGAAATCAGATATCCCATGGTGCAGCAAATCCAAACAAAAAAAATGCACAAACAAGGTGCAGTGTCACCAGAAGGAGCAGCTGCAAAAGATGCCCGGTTCAATATTTGTTGTTTAAAGTCTTGATTAAAGTCACCAAAGAAGAAATATCTGCAGTGTAAAACCTATCTTGATTGAAGAAAAACACAAGAACAATAAAATGTCCTTCAAAAAATATAGTTATACAGTATATAGTTATACTTTATTTCATCAGGGCACCTAGGACACTAGCAAAAATCTGAGGCATGAAGGTTGGAGGTGGGGTTATACAGGAGTTGGTCTAGCATGTTTTTTTTGCCAGTGTCCCAACTTCTTGAAGGCAGTAGTGTAACTCAAATGTCTAAAAATCACAAAATTCCTGTGCCCCTTCAATGGATAAAAAAAAATATTTATCAGCCCTAAAAGTTATAAGAAGCACTGTTAAAATTATACTAGGCTTACTCTGAAACATTTCTTTTCTCTGAAAAGACTCTCAGAATAAATTCTCCTTCCTGGTGTGGCTCATAGGTGGAGGGGATGATGACATATTCACTGGGAGGTAGTCTGAAACGCTGTGAGACTTCTCTCATGTTGATATAGGACTTACACCGATCTTTGGATGCATTGTACAAGAAGAAGTCCTTCTGTAGATGCTGTTTATTTCCATGCATCTGCATAACAGCAGAAAAGACAGTGAAATACATTAAATAGCAGCATTGCTAATTACTGGTAATATCCTGAAAAGTCTTCTCCTTTCTCCTTTCCACAACTGATCAGTACTTTTAGATGAGTTCCTAAGCACAAAACAAGTTCTGTAAAAGTCCAAGTACATGAGCAGTCAACATGATATGATATACTAAACTCACACAACCAGCTCAGATAGTTATTATCAGAGGAAGGGTGTGATTGGTCGGTAGGCACAGGAGATATTTAGAAAACAGAACAAATACAGGGTTTACAAGTTGCATTTGAGAAAGACAATCAGATTACTGTTGTAATATGTAAGTAAGGCAGCAGCGTGGATAAATGGCTAGCAGTTTGGTTTCCTCCAAGGATGATATTAGCAGGTTAACTTGGGTACAAGCCAATGATAGGAACACTAAAATGTAAATTAATATTGTAATAGGCATTAATGTGGTATTATGCACTCCTGGTAAATATAAAAGTCCTGGTAAATATAATGGCACAATATAAAGTACTTAAGAACAGTTAAAAAAGGAAAGTAAAAGAAAATTCCACACAGAAGCGCTCTTCAAATTATACATGAAGTTTTCTTCCTCAAAAAGCAGTATCCTGTTATTCACTTCTGTGTATTAAAAACTTCCATACAACATACAACCAATATACCAATTTTATTAGGAAGACTCCTGAAACTGTTGCCTATCTCATTCCAGTAAGAGAAACTGACACTGGTAGTCACAAAAAAAGAAAAAACAAAAAGTGTCTTTTCACCTTTGTCATAAAGTAGACTGTTAATCAAAGCAGCCAATCAAACAAGTTTCCTAAAATTTGAAGAGTAGGCACAGAAAAGTGAAAGTTGGTTTGGTTCACACTTAAAAACCCACAGTGTCTTATGAGATATATGTGAAGGGGTCTATCAAATACATTGGGTACAATTTTGTATAGGAAAATTAGTCTAGGTGTACAAGTTAAAGTGGCACGTGGGCAGCACAGTGGTTAGCACTTTTGACTTGCAGCACTGGGTCCTCAGTTCAAATCTCAATCAGGACATTATCTGCATAGAGTTTGCATATTCTCTAACAGTTTAATTGACTCTAGTATGTGTAAGGGACCTTAGATTTTAAGCTCCTCGGGGCAGGGACTGATGTGAATGAGTAGTATGTAGTGCTGGGTAAATTGATGGCACTGTATAAGTACCCGTAATCAATTAAATATATTTCATGCTCCACTGGGACAGTGTTAGCTGATGTAATTTAAGTGATTATTAGGATTCTTAAGGGAACATACATAGATGAATGCTAGTAACACATAACATTAGTTATTCTTGCACCAGTCACTACAATTGAAACACTTCAAACTAGTCCACATGGATTGGTTTCCAATGGGTTATAAAGCCATCACAAGTTACTTTTTTCTTACTTATTCCTTCATCATCATACCTCTTTTGGGACCTTGGAGGAAGGAAAGAAAAAAAATACAGATAAAATGAAAACATCATACAAAAGAGCAGCCGTCAAATGTTAAATTCAGTCATAAAGTGGTGTTTATGCAAGACTAATATTCAGCATCTGATCATTGTGAAAATGTTCAATAAAGTACCAAGCAATCTACTAGGTGGAAACTGAGCTGCTTTGGTTACTTTTGCAAATCAAATGGGACTGTTAATATGCAGTTGTATAAATTTAACCAATGAAGAATACTGCAATAGGGCTACTATTGCAAAAGAGCTGGTTTTAAACAAAAGGATTAGCTATTTCACCAATTACACAAAAGAGGAGAGAAACTAAGGATGTACCACAATTTCGGCCAAAAGATGGTACTTTCGGCATTTTGCCCAAAGTGCAATTTTCGGCCGATATGTTTCGGCAGACGAAATTTCAGTGCATCCCTAATATATATAGATGAACCCGGGTGCTGGGGGTCTGTGCTCATGGTGTCTTGGAAGCTGGATGTCAGACTGCACTGAAGGACATGCTTGGCACTGCATGCAATGAACAGATGTGTCACCTGCCTAGTGCCTGCTATATACGTCTATCAATCTACCTTGCATTACTGCAAGGTAGATCAACAGACATGCATGGCAGGCGAAAAAAAGTAATAAATGTATGGGAATGCAGAATATGTATTTCCTTACTTTTATTCTATTCAATGGGCTGCCTTAACCACTTGAAGACCAGGGGTTTAGACCCCCTTCCTGTCCAGGCCATTTTTCAGTATTCAGCGCTGTGGTACTTTGACTGACATTTATTCCGTCATGCAACGCTGTACTGAAATGAATTTTATACCATTTTTTTGGGGGACAGATAGAGCTTTCTTTTGGTGGTATTTATTCACCACTGGGGTTTTTATTTTTTTCTATAGTTCAGAAAATTTACTGAAAATTTTGAAAAAAATGTGTTTTTTACATTATGTTAGGAAACAATTATTATTACCCAATTTCTTTGTAAAATATAAAAGACGGGGTCACGTCGGGTAAATAGACACCAAACATGTCAAGCTTAAAAATTGCGCGCACCCGCGAAATCGCAAAAATCTACAATACCCAAAACTGACCATAGGCGACACTTTAAAAGCTTTTACCACTTATCAGTTTAGTGTTATCAGTGATTGATGGCCCTAAAATTATTGCTCTCACTGCGACGTTCGCGGCGATATGTAATATGTGCAGCCTAATGGGCGCAATAATCGTTTTCGCAGGTATACGCACCTGACGCATGTTTGCATGTGTGTATGTATGGGTGGGGGCTTTTAAAAATGTTTTTTGTTTTTTTTTTAATTCTTTTTTATGTGTGACTTTAATTTTATTTTGGAAACTTTAATTTTTTTTCCTATTTGTTTTTTTTCACTTAACTTTATTGCTATGACATAGGGGGCTAAGAAGCAGGTGGGGGTGGCTGAGCAGACGTCTAATGACGCCCACTCAGATCTAGAGACCTCTCAGCCGGCCTTGAGGTGGTTAAAGTGGAAGTAAAATGTGTTTATAAAAAATTGCTAATGGGCAGAGACTGTGTAAGTCTCTTCTATCAAAAAAAGCTCCTCCGTGCCTGTCAGAATTTTTTTTTTTCAGTGCACAGATCCAGCATGCTAGAATGAAGTAACTCCCATGCACAGGAGTTACATCATGCCATCCAGCCAAGCAAAGAATTTGGAAGAAGACCGAGAGAAGATGGCAGCGCCAGCGACGGGAGGAAGAGCAGACAGCAATGTAGAAGGGCATTGCCTGCAAGTAAATCAGCCATAATGTGCTAATATTCTGTGCATACTAGCACATTATGGCAATCACCTCCAGAGCTCTATTTTTATTAATAACCACTTCAAGGAAGTTTTGGAAGAAAACTACTGGGCCTTGGTCTCATTAAGGGGAGAACCTCTGCTCTATTCTTCCTGCACATTAGAGCACGATGCAGCATCTCACTGTGCACTACTTAGTCAGGAGGGAGGCCCTGTTGGGTAGGGTATTTATATTTTATTTTGTATATATCTGCGACGCTCGCTGGCTCATTTCAACGCTCCTGCAGTTATGCTAATGTGTCTGTGATTGCCCCCCTTCCGCATGTGCAGTATAGGCACTTTGCTTGTAAGGAAGGTCGCCCCACATGTGCAGTACCTGACCGTGAGGAATTTCAACTCACGTAACTGGAGGAATTTGAGGTATGTGTGGTATGTGAGAAATGTCGACCCACTGTTGCAAGCGCGTCTTAGGCATGCACCTTAAGATTCTCGCACCACTGGAAGTCGCGAAAAGTAACTCATCATAATCTCCCACGGAACACTGACCTGCACTGGAGCAGCTGAGAATGCGTTGGAATGCTCAAGCACGTCACCGGAAATGACACGGTTGCACATTCCAACGCAGTCACAAACTGATAGAACACAGGCAGGCATCTTGGTGATGGACGATTGCAGAGAGAGGAGGGGATGTTCACCGGTGGAATAAGGTATGCCGTTGGGTCCCCTCCTCTCTCGTGCAACTGTCGGGCCCGACTTTTAAGAGGGGATGACACCAAAATTACTGTCAGTCATTTTGGTGTCATCCCCTCCAATGGTGTCTTCCTGGTGCTGGCTGCACCCCCCGCACCCCACTAGTGATGCCGCTGTCTCAACCGTCGTTTTTCAGGTCTTATTGCACTAGGTTGTGGTGCTCCTGTCGTTTTTATGTCATTACAGTTTTGGCCCCAGGGTACCTCTACTTGTCATTATTGGAGCTGCACACCCTAGCTAGCCCCCCCACCCGCCCCCCCATCCAAATTGCACACTTAGGAGTGCGCTCACTGCTGGGGAAACTTGTCAAGTATTCCGCTAAAATTTTGAATCTTTTGCAAACTTCACTCCACAATATAGTGTGGCTACACTGCCCTGCAGGGTTTCCCTGGACCCCTGATGTAAAAACCCTTATGTGTAGGCTCCCAGCCGGGAGACCGCCTCTACAGTAACTAGATGACTGTTCTGCCCATCAGCTCTTAGACTGACAGCTTCAGAAAAAGCTGGCATATAAGTAAATTATATTACTTAATAAAAATGTTATTCTAGGGAATTATAGGGGGAAATGGACAAGCAGAAAAATTAGAAAGATGTAATTTTTTTTATTTCTAGCTATATATTTTCCTTTATTTTCTTTCAGTAAACTCTGGAGCTGCTGTTAGTCTAAGTGCTGGTGGGTAGAGCAGCAATCTAGTTTTAGAAACCCTGTTCATGTTTATTATTTATACTTATATATGTACATGGGGCAGCCATATTTGCTCATTACGTATGCAGCCTCTGCTTTCTGCTTTGCAGTGCTACACAATAGCTGCTCTTTACTGCTTCTTCTCCCAGTGCAAGTGTGGGAGTCAGCTGATAACACTTCCCAACGGTTGTAAGCCAAAAAAGCTGAGTGATTGTAGTAAATTACGAAGCTCCTAGTAGTGCAGAGAATTAGGTGAATGTAAACACATCAAAAAATTACAGGTAACTGGACCACAAATATAAAAAATATATTGTAATGCAGATATACAATCTAAACAGAAGATGTTTACCTTTACATGGAACACTCCTTTAAGAGTCCAACAAAGCGGTCATCCTGACTGCCATTTTGTCAGAAATGACACCCACAAACATGACATAATCATTGTCTGGTCCAATGTTTTTGGGGAAAATTAATGATTGTCTAACCTTAGACTAGTACTACGGTCTGGTGATCTCATCAAAAAGGCGCAATCTGATCTTTAATGAGCAGGCAAAAGGTCTGCCCATGTGTGGTCAGTTTAAAGTTATAGTTATACCACTTACTTACCTCATAAATAGCAAAGCCAATTGTGTACAGATTGGCTCCCATTTTCCGATCTTTTCTGCGGTTTTTCTGCATTAAGGCAACAAGGAAACTGCAGACAACTTCATTGTCTTCTGGGTCATCATCTTCCTCCAAAAGCTTTAGACGGTACTGAGGGTTGGTCCAGTAGGTGTCTGTGAAAATTAAATTCAAATAGTTAATTTATTTTAATGCTAAACTAATGATCCAGTAGGAATAAAGTCAATTTCAACTTCAAATTAATGCATGGAGAGTGCTCAATACAAGGTCAGGCCCACCTCGGAAGGTTTTGACATACAGCTCTGTGTCCTCCAGTGGCGGAACTACCGCTGATGCAGCCGGTGCGACCGCACCGGGGGCCTCAGCCTGGGGGGGCCCAGCAAGTCCCTGTGAATAGATGGTGGGACTTGCCGGCCGCCGCATAGCACCGGATCGGAGATATCGGTCGGAAATGGCACTTTTGGATAAAAGCCGAAAGTGCCATTTTTCTGCTGATACAGCAGCGCATCCCTGCTTTCTTTCCTCCCTGCTGGGCGCTGCTCTGTGTCCCAGCGGGGAGGAGAGAAAGTGACAGCCGGCCGAGCGCAGCGCGAGGAGAGCACTGTGTTTGTGGGGGGTTTTTTGGGGGGTGGGGGGGAATATCTTGCACCAGGGCCCTTTGCTCCTTAGGTCCGCCACTGGTGGCCTCATAGGTGATATCCCGCTGGATTGGAGACAAATGAATATGAGACTGGCAGAGGGTGCTTGGGGGAGGGGAAGCTTCAATATATGTGTAACTGCCCCAAAGGTAAAGTTAGACTTTAGTGCAAAATGTGAACTAAAGTACTTCAACATCTCATTACTTTTAAAGACTCCTTGTATGCACAAAAACCCTAATTACCACTTTTTATCCTAAGGGATTTTTCACTCCTTAGTGCACATGTCAGCACATATGCATTGGTATGTTCTGGTAATGTGTGTTGCAGTGCATTTTTGCATCACTTGTGACATAAAGAAGAGGGGAAGTCATTGAGGGGCGATATATTTCCCCTCGCTTTCTATCCTATGTACAGGACTAGTGGAACCTAGACCAGGTTTTCGGGTTGACTTTGAGTCTGCATAATCCAGCTTGGGTTTTGTGTCTCTCACCTGGATTGTTAATTGCTTAATGAGTGATTATACAGGTGAGATAAAAGGGGAAGGCTGAAGCATGATGTTGCTCTGGCCTGGGACTCAGACAGCACTCTGAAGGTGGCCATACACTTTACAACCATCGCAAGACCTTAGTCTTGCGATGGTTGTAAAGTAATTTAAAAAACGTACGATCTGCCCATCTTTGACAGGCAGATCGTACTTACGATCATCGCAAGCCCGCCCCCCTGAGGGGCGGGCTTCCGATGACCGCAATGCTGAACGGGCAGTGTGCGCGTGCGCACACCGGCCCGTGCGGCATTGATCTTACGATCATGCTAAAAACCAGCCGAAAATCGTGCGATTCTCTGCATGGTTTTCTAGCATGCTCCTTAGACAAAAGACGTGCGACCATACAGTAAAAACGGTTGCACGCCTTCCATACACTTTGCGATTATCGTACGATCGCGGGATTTCTCGCGATTATCGTGCGATATTCGCACAGTGTATGGGCACCTTGAGAGTGCTACAAATTGGATGTGTGTGAGTTAAAGGTTGCTGAAAGTATTTTTGTTTTGTGAGGTGGCTGAGATAAGCTCACCACTTGGTAGAGAGGAAACCTGCCTGTTTAGTCAGAGCCTGGATGGCAAGGATTTGTTTTCTGTTTTATTTTGTTTTATGGCAACCTCTTTAATAAAAACTGACTGCTAGTCAGATTGAAAAAAAACTTTTGCTGCCTGGACTACCTTTTTCCCAGGGAAGGTGATCCCCATTTGAGCTATACCCCACATATGGTGGATTTGGCAGGCATTTCCCTGAGCAAGTTGCATGATAGAGGATGTGATAAGGACTTTGCTTCAAGCCACTGCGGCCCAGCAGCAGGCCACTATAGCCCAACAAGAGACAAATCGCCAGTTTGCAGAGGCTCAGCGGCAGATGTTGGAGGCACAGCAAGCAGATCAAGAGGTACTCAAGCAGGTGGCTCAGAGCCTCCTAGAATTAAAGGGTAACTCCGTGGCTTCAATTCCAGTGGAACAAAAGGTGAAGCGTGCCAGCTATTACCTGCAGAAGATGACAGCTGCAGATGATGTGGAAGCCTACCTCACTACTTTTGAGAGGATTGCTGCACGAGAATGTTGGCAGAGATGTGAGTGGACGGGGCTGGTTGCACCTTTTCTGACAGGGGAACCCTAAAAAGCTTACTACGACTTGGAACCTGAGGCTGTTCAGGATTATAATGTACTTAAGGTTGAAATCCTGGCAAGACTGGGTGCTACAATGCCCAGCGGGTGTATCGGTGGACCTATAAGGCTGAAAAGCCCCCAATGTCCCAAATGTTTGATCTTAAACACCTTACCAGGAAGTGGCTCCAACCTGAGACATTGTTGCTACTGGAGATAGTGGAGCGTGTGGTGATGGACCGTTATTTGCAGGCTCTTCCTGCCACCCTAAGGAAATGGGTCAGCCATCCCAGATAGCAAGGATAACTTGCTACAAACTTGTGGCAGGGTGAAATTGTAATTTTGTTAACTTGCTGCACATATTCCTGGCAAGTTGTAGACTTGCAGAACACTTGCAGCACAAGTTCTAGTTGACACTTTTTGAATTTGTAGCAAATTTGCTTGGCAAGTCTACAGCAAGAATCCTGCAGGTCTTAGCAAGGGCTCTGCAAGCTCGCTGGTCTGGAGACTTGCAATGCAGACTTGCTATAATTGTGCAACAAAATTGTGAAGCTTGGCAAGTCTGCAATAGTTTAGCAAGTCATTTTCAAACTTGCAGCTCAATTGCTTGCTATCTGGGATGGAGACCCCAAAATGGCTACCGAGCTATTGGACATGGTAGAGCGATACACCCAGGGCCGGCCTTAGGCCTTTAGGCACCCTGTGCGAGAAAGCTTTACAGCGCCCCTCAGTGGCCACACCCTTTAGTGGCCACGCCCCTGTAACCACACCCATTTCCCCCAATATATGCACCATTTAAAGACTCCTATTTTGTTAAGCCGCAAAGAAACATATTAAAAAGTGTGATAAAAATAAACGACAGCTACAGAGTACCCCCGTGCTTGATCGTCCCATCTCACCCAGAGGACAACTGCCCAGAGGACCGGATAAGCCTGTTCCAGGGATTAAGGGCACGGTAGACTATCATAAAACATTTGCTGAAAATGAAGAGACTATAGGCTCTGGACCTAGAGACTGGCCTGGTAGGTCAGAAAGGACCATGAGGCCATATAAAGGCGCAGAACCCATAAAATGCTTTCGTTGCCATGGGTTAGAACATATTGCTGCTAATTGTCCATTGACTGAAAACGCATGTCTTTCTTTGCACAAGTGGTGTGTACCGCATCATGTTAGGAACGTATTGAGAGACAAATGTGTGTTATTTCAGTTGATGGAAAGCCAGTTGCAGCTCTGCTAGATTCTGGTAGCATGGTAACTCTAGTCAGAGCTGACTTTATCAGCCCCACAAGGTACCACCCTAGCACTATTGGGGTTATTTGTGTACATGGTGACACACATGACTGCTGTAGTGGAAATTGATACCCCATGGGGCTCTGTGACACATTCTGTGGGTGTAGTATCCTCCCTGCTTCATGAAGCTATCGTGGAGAGAGATTTTCCACAATTTTGGAGACTTTGGAAAAAAAAAAGGTTCAGGTGGATAGTGCTCCCCCCTACATGTGAACCAAGGGAACGTAGTCCAGAACCTTTTGACTATAAAATGGAAGAGGACATTGTGGGTGTGTCTAATGAATGTGTTATGCCTTTCCCTCATGCCACATGCAGATGTAAAGGAATGTTGTGAGTAATGCCCAGAGTGTCAGTATTCGGCACCATCACTCCATTTTCCTAGTCCGCTGGTACCTTTGCCAATTATTGAGGTACCCTTTGAAAGAATTGGCATGGATCTGGTGGGTCCAGTGGTTAAGTCTACCCGGGGGCACCAGCATTTACTAGTAATGCTGGACTATGCTACGCGGTATCCGGTATCCTGAAGCCATTCCCTTACACAATACCTCAGCTAAAACTATTGCCAAGGAACTTGTTCAGGTATTTACTCACTTGGGTATTGCAAGGGAAACATTTTTTGATGGTTCAATCTAAGATTAATAATATTTAGTGCAATACAGAAATAAAATAAAAAAAGGCATAGAAAAACATGACGAAAATCACAAACAAAAACATTAACCACAGAAGGTTACAGTAAGGAGGCGATGAATGCAAAAGAGATAGGAGCATCATCAAGCATATCTCGATGATGCAGGACAGAATTGCGGCTGTCATGCCCCTAGTACGGGAACATATGGAGCAAGCCCAGGAAGCACAGAAGAGGGTTTATAATTGGGGTGCCAAAGTACGTAGATTTAACCCCGGGGATAGTCCTAGTGCTAGTCCCAACAGTTGAGAGTAAACTCCTGGAAAAGTGGCAAGGCCCCTATGAAGTAATTGAAAAAATAGGCAAAATAAACTATAAAGTTCACCAGCCAGGGAAAAGAAAACCCGAGCAAATTTATCATATGAACCTCTTAAAGCCCTGGAAAGACAGAGAAGCCCTGGTGGCTATCCAAACCCCTCCAAAAGATACAGGCCCCTCCACACCTGAGGTCCCAATAGCTGAAACCTTATCGGTGGCTCAACATAATGAGGCAAAAAAATTTCTGAGAAGAAATGCCTGGATTGACCACAGTCATACATCATGACATAATTACTGAACCCGGTGTTCATGTAAACGTAAAGCCGTATAGGATACCTAAAGCTAGACGAGAAGCTGTCTGGAAGAAATAAAGAAAATGTTAGAATTGGCGGGGAGGGGGTCAAAGAGTCCCATAGTGATTGTGCTGGTTCCAAAACCAGATGGAAGCATAATATTTTGCAATGATTTTTGAAAGTTACAAAATGTGTCCAAATTTGATGCTTACCCGGTGCCTCGGGTAGATGAGCTCATTGACAGACTGGGAAATGCCCAATATATAACCACTTTAGATCTGACTAAGGGATACTGGCAGATACCCCTGACTGACAGTGCAAAAGAAAAGACAGCATTCTCTACACCCCGAGGGGTCTTTCCAGTATAAGAGGATGCTGTTTGGTTTGCATGGTGCCCCTGCCTCATTCCAAAGAATGGTGGATAGAATACTGAGATCTCATCGACAATACGCATGCGCAGTGACGTCTCGGCGGGGTGACACTTGGTTACCGCTCCGGGTGTCACCCAGCCTCGGGACGCCCCTGCCACTTTTGTAGATAGGAAACCTGCCTGTTTAGTCAGAGCCTGGATGGCAAGGATTTGTTTTATTTTGTTTTATTGCAACCTTTTTAATAAAAACTGACTGCTAGTCAGATTGAAAAAGAACTTTTGCTGCCTGGACTACCTTTTTCCCAGGGAAGGTGATCCCCATTTAAGCTATACCCCCACACACTAGACAATATCAAGGTTAAGCTTCACTATATATGTGCAACAACTCCAATCACTTTGCCTAGGTATTATAAATAATTGCATTTATAACACTGAAACTTCTAATGTTGTCTATCAACACAAAAACAGGTTTCACCTGGAAAATTTCGACATCCACCTGCTGAGCAGCCTCTGACCCATCGTCCCTCATTAACGGACACCGTCCATGTTTGTAACCTGTCTGATTCCAGAGCATCTGCTGTTAGGTTGCAAATCTCCAGCTTTGTGAAGTTCTTCAAGAAATCTTCAAATGACATCCTAAGAATAACAGAAGAATGTTTTGTAGATAAGACATCATTTTCATTGTTGTAATATTAGAGGCTATTGTTTACTCCATCCACTGGGCCAGATTTATATTTCCTGTCCCTGTAAAATGATTTAGTTTTGCTGACTCCCTCTACTACACAAGTAAATATCATTGCTAAAAAGGACACTTTAAGGTTGGGGGAGTCGTTTTCCCACTTTGCATCAGTGTACAAAAACAGACTTGAACACTAAGAAAACTGTTACCCTGTTCTGTTTGCAGTTCAGTTCTACGTGTACATACCCAAAGTGGATGAATTGTACGTTCACAGTACTGTGTACTATTCCATAAAAAAAATACACAAACTGTAGGGACCACAAAGGACCCCACCTAGATTACAGAAGCAGGCAATGTAGCAGAATGAAACCTTATTTTACATTGGAATGGGCTACTGACAGTCAGCAGGATGATATGTGGAAAGTTGTATGGTGCCCCTGCAAACTCTGCCATCCTAGGCCACAGCTTTTGTCGGCTGTGCAGAAAGATGGCCTTGTTCCTAACTTTTATTTAAGAAATAATTATATTCACCATGTATACATTTTGTATCTGTATACATTTGTAAATTGGTGAAATACTATGTATCCATTATATGCAGAACAGCCACCAATTTTGTTGAAGAAGAAGACTTTGCACAATCACAGTGTACTGCTACCCTGACAGATGATGTTTGGAGATGTGGGCAGAATTTATCTGCTGCCTGTGAGCTTTGTTCTAATTTTATCAGCAAGCTAAGTGCTATTTAGTTAAAGTAATATGGGTGGCTGTAGAACCACCAGATCACTTTTCCAGGACTTGAAGGGTGCCATCAACTTCTTCCCCACCGTACCCCTCCCTTCTTTGATTTCTGGTTCTCCTCCTCCTGGTAGACCATAATAAACACCGTTTGGGAGGACACCGAGGAACAACCATTCCACAATGTCTTATGCAGAATGTGTACCCAGAAGAGCTCAGGTTTGATTTAGTGTCACCTCACACATCGGAGTTAAAACAAAATCATAAACTCAAAAATATAAGCTCATTTATGTTTAACTCTAAATTGTTGAGCATTTTCAGTGTCGCCTACTGATGATTTTGGGTATTGTAATTTTCTTTGTGGGTGCACACAATTTTGAGGCTTGATATTTTTGGTATCTTTTTACTTAACACAACCTCATCTTTTATTTTGTACAAAAAAATGGAAATTGGATTGCGTTTCTGTGCACTACAATTCATGCTAGTGTATGTTTTAATGAAAGAATAAAATTGAAAAACAGTTGCACAAATGTCGTGCAGCATAAAAATTGCAACCACAATATTTGTATTCTGTAGGGCCTCTGCTTTCAGAAAATATATAATGCTTTTGGCGTTTTAAGTAACTTTTCTAGACAGATATGCAGATTTTTAAGTTGTGCAAAAAATGAAAACATTACTCCAGTAGCGCAATGATTCAAATACATAAAAAATAAATATATCTTTAAGATACCACTGAAAAGTAAGATTTGTTTGTCCCAATATGGGTATCAATTTGCTATCATAAGTCTTTCACAGCTGAATGTGAAAAATACTCTGTTTATTCTGAAATTGTTTACATTTACTCAACGTTTAGCTGAACCAAAAAGCGGTGTTGAAAACCATGCCTCGGTGAAAAAAACAAAAACAGATTGAGTTCAAGAGCTAAGTCACTTTTGAGAAAATACATGAGCACATTGTCATCTTTAGAATATAGGCAGATTTAAATATATTCAAGTTTATTTTAACGTTTCCTACTGAAGCTCTCCAAAAGAAGTCAGAAATACATCTCTACTTAACTGCTGATTAGCCCTTCCCTTTATGTTTACACTAAATCAGCAAATATTTATGCTGTACAAACAAAACATATCTACATTTTAGGAAAAGAAGTGTCATTAGAATATAATACCAACTAATTTATACCATACCAGAATTCACCGTCTTCTTTTATCTGATGTTGAAGACGACCTTTCTCAGCTTTATCAATTATATTCCATTCCTTGGAACTACAGAAGACAGAACATAATTACCAGAATGCAAATAGATTTTATAAATGAACTGGCAAGCCTTAAATGAATATTTATACATAACTAAAAGATTGTATACAATGAGCTATAACAAGGCGGAGCTAGACCCATATACAATATGTATTTAGAGCAAATATTATTATTTCTGCATTACTGATCATGAGCAGGGGCGTATCTGACGCGAGGCAAACAAGGCGTTTGCCTGGAGCGGCAGATTCGCGGAGGGCGGCAGAGGTGACATCCAGACAGGAAGGAGACCTGATTGCTATTTTCATATCACAATAATTCTTATTATCATCACAATCAGTTTGATACCAAACATGCCTAGGCTATGATGTACAGAAGGCAATATGCATACAATCTAAATCATGTTTGGTCATTATCAAATTGTAATTTCCGCTTGATATGTTGGTTGTCGGATTGTAAAACCATGCCATCTGGAATTATAGTTATAGACTGAATACTTGGCAATAAGGAAGTGTCTGTTGAGGTATAAAAAAAAACTTTAGCATGCCTACATCACACCCCTTTTTGACGGTTTTGAGTTTGATTGCTCACAGACACCCTCTGGGGGCTCAACAAAAAGTTGCTGGAATTGACAGCTGTAGCTCTCATTTTACCATTGAAATGATGAATGATTGCTAAGGGTCATTCATGAGAGCCAATCTCCATAATATAAAAGGTTGAGCTTACTAGGCAGCGCATTGGACTCTGTCGAAACCAAAGACTAGGCAAATTTTGTTAAGTACTTTTCACATTTAATCCCATTTATTTTGATGTTGCTTGTTGTCTATTTTGTAATGTCTTTTCTGTAAATATTTTTTTGTACCGTTTTTATTTTCTCATTTAAACAATATTTTTAAATGGTTAAGCTAAATCTCTTAATGTTCTAATCAAACACTAAAGAATCATTGTCTCATTAAAGAAATGTCCATAGTTTAATCTCTGTTCTATTCCTGTCTAGTACAGACACTTCTTAAAGTGTGATCTATTACAATATATTGGAATATTTATTCAACTGCAATAAAAGTATTATTATTATTATTATACAGGATTTATATAACGCCAACAGTTTGCGGAGCGTAAAAGTATAACTAAAGCCAAAGTTCAGTCTTGGACAGAGTAGGGAAGGGTTAAAACCTCAGGGGTTTTTTTTGCCACCCGTGTCCCGTTGGAGAAATCTCACTTAACTTCCTGTCCCACAGACGCATCAGGAAGGGAAATGCCCTGTAAACAGTTGTCGTCTCATCATGTGCCCCTTTTGGAAGGTTTCCATTCTTTACCTGCTGCAGTAACAACTCAAAATTTAGGACAGCGATAAACACCAGACAGGGTTGCCAACCTTTCCTTACTCTATCTAAAGCTACAACAAAAAAATGGCTTTACATACACTTTAAATGTGGCCAATAACTACTTGGTAGGAGGATATACTGTGTACACCATATCTATTATCTAGTTGTGTAGGATTGCTTTGTATAATCAAACATTACATTTCTTCTACTGTATACTACAGCATGTTGTCTCAAATGCATTATAAAATTAACAAAACCTCTTCGAAAAGGATTTATTCTGAGTGTTCCAGGTTTCTTGAAATGCTACTTTGCAAATAAAAAGTGACTTGCATCAACATTTTAAAATTGGTACTAATTTAGAGTTTGCGGGTCAACTTTCCCATGATAGCTAATAGTACACACTAGTGGTGTGTTATAAGGCCAATCAAACTTGTAGTTGGGGGACTAAAGTTACAAAGTGGACTGAGGCTGAAGTGATGGACTTGAAGTACATTCAAAATGAATAGAAGAGTCTCACATTTTTTTATTTTATTAGTGAGGGAACACACTAAAGCAAAGGTTGTGACTGTTCCCATGAGTGACTAGTAGACCAGTGACATGCAGTGGAGTCCATTCTAAAGTAGAGGCTATTGCAGCTCTGTCCTCACTATGTTACGTTGCGCAAGCAGTGGTGTGTAACCTAACATAGCTGTCAAAAGCCGGATGCAATTAACAGGCATCACTCCATCCATGACAGGTTACACAGCGGGGAGGCTTTCCCTGCTGTGTAACCTGATAGAAGCCGCTCTGAATGGAGAAAAAGCCTTTTCTTTCATAATATTAGGTGAGGCTCTGCCTCACCTGCCTCCCCAACCGCATGTCCCTTGACTAGACAAGTGATGTATGAAGTGAACCCAAAGGTGTGAGTAGAGCCCAAAGCACATTACATTTTTCATCGGATATAACTGAATATCACAGCTGTTATACAAGCTTGTACTCTGCACAATGTTAGACTATGGAAAGAGTGCTAATGTAAACCTGTCATAAACCTTGGAAATTTTGCCTTGGTTTATAAAAAAACACCATGAACATAGGTTATTCTCCGTGAAAAATGCACATCAAAACAATCAGTGGAATGTGAAATACAGAAAATTTAAATCAAAAGCAAGCTTGATTTTTCCAAAAAGTTGAGTTTCCCAAACTCCAATTACCCAAACCTCCCTATTGGGATTTTCATCTAATTTTAGCTGCCTGTATATCTCATTCTACTGATCATTTTTTTTCATATAAATGTTTTAATTAGTTTATCACGTAATACAATCGACAATACAAAAACATCACATTATGCGGTGCGCAGACCGTAGTATCAACAGTATGACATGTAGTAGTAGTAGCTAAATACATGGTAGTATGCAGACAGGGGATGGTTACAGGTTTCGGGTCAATCACATTGGCATGGTAGTAGACCTGGTGAGACAATGGTCTTCGGGAAAAATCATAATATATAGATATGCATGCAATAATGTCATAGCATTTGTACGTGTGGCTTATAAACTAGCTGAGATCCTACACTAAAAGAGGTGTCAGTTAATTAATCATCACTGAGGATTGTAGGTTAGAAGATACTCAGGATGTTTCTCGAATACCCTTAGGAGTTCCCAAGGCTATGTAATGTCGAGGGGTGGCGGTATCTAGGCTACTTCCAGTTTAGTTTGTAACCAGCCGGGCAGAGCGGCAGGCAACGACACCACATAACACAGACAGAACAACACATAAGGTAGGGGGGACACACAGGTAGAGAAGGGGATCGTCAGGCGGTAGGGGGGTCAGGTGTTAGAGAGGAGATTGAAAATGCCCAGCCTTGGGACAATGTGTATAAATGTGTTAAATATCCTCCTAACATACCCTCCCCCAAACACTGTGTACCTATAAGTATGAGCTAGACATACAAGCCAAGAATGTGGAAGAGGACCATTATTAAAAACTTTGTTAAGAAGGATTCTTCTTCTGAATGAATACACTGCTAGTGGTGTCATAGTGAAGAAGATTGTATGATAAAAAATAAACATCTTTCATTAGCTGCTGTGTTAAACATTACGATGTTCAATAGCACTATTATTTGTTTCATTTAAACTGTAACTACAGTTTCTCTACATTATCATATTTGGAGGAATGGAAATGTAAAGGTGCTCATAATAGTCATCTTTCACCTTTCATTTCTCCAAAGCCATTTTGGAAAATTACATAAAACGTCAATTTATCCTGTCCTTATTTGATAAATCAGGGCCAATGACACCAGCCAGGAAGCAATACTAAAGGACACATCTGGCTTACTTGTCACTCCAAGATCCGTTCCATTCCACTTGTCCCCATGGGTTTCTAAGACGGACAAGCTTTACCTTCTCCATTTTAAAAGGTGTCTATATTGTAGAAAATATAAAGATACAAAGATATTAGACATTTCTACAAATGCTGGTTTAAGAACTATGTTTTCTACATTGTAGGCTTATAGACTGGTATAAACATATTGTGTATTTGATTTGATGAACTAATTTCTGGGAATGATTCACAGACCTTTTGGCTTTTTCAGTAAGGCAGAACAATATGCCATCATTGCAAAGTGCAGTAACTACTAAGTTCATGATTTCCTGCATATGACTAAACTCTGATTGGTTGCTTGATCATATCGTTACTTAACTTTGTGCTGCCATTCTGAAAAATTAACTTTTTTACCTGCAAACAGGGCCGGCCTTAGGCCTTTAGGCACCCTGTGTGAAAAAGCTTTACAGTGCCTCTCAGTGACCACACCCCTCAGTAACCACTCCCCTCAGTGGCCACAACCATTTTTCAAATACCCGCACCATTTAAAACCTCCCATTTTGTTAAGCCCCAAAGAAACAGATTAAAAAGTTTGATAGGTATTAAACTTGTAAGCATAATATAAGTATTGTTATCAAATAAAACAACAGTAAATAAGTGGTAAATAATAACAGGGTTATTCACAAAAGGGTGAAGAGTTTGGAGAAGGCCGGAGAAGTGAACAACCTAGGACAACATAGCTGATTTGGAACAATTCTCCAATTCAGCTCACTTTCCAGTTCAGCTATGTTGTCCTAGATTGTTCACTTCTCCTGCCTTCTCCAAACGCTTCACCCTTTTGTGAATAACCCTGTAAATGTCAAACTAAAACAGAGTCAATAAAAATAAAGTGTCAGGATGTCATGCAGACCCTTTTTTCAAGTAAGTGCATCTAGAAAAGTAAAAACAGAACACAAAACCTAGACTACATGTTAACCACTTGCCGTCCACCCGTTGTGAAAAAACAGACGGACGGCAGACTCACATGGGCGGGTTGCCGTAATTAGACAGCATTTTGTTTCTGCTCGCGCGCGCCTGGGCAGAGAAAACCTGTCCATTCTTTACAGCCGTTACCGGCTGTTTTACATACAAATGATTGACGACTATATAGCCGCCGATCGCTTGTATGTTGTTTTGCTCGCCCCTCCTCCCCCCCTGGAGTGCCGCCCCCTCCTGACCCCTCACCTTCAATCCCGGGATCCGCTAGCCCATCTGCGGCCCGGGATCAGCTCGGGGAGGGTGTCAGAAGGTAAGATGGGAGGTAAGATGGGAGGGAGAACAGCATCTTCCTACATGCTGATCTCTCTCCCTACTGTGAATGCAGAAGTGATGTGTAATACATCACTTCCGCATTCACCTGTCAGTCATCTGGCTGCTATAGCCACAGAGAAGAAGCTGATGAAGTAGATCTCGGCTTCATCAGCTTCTTTGGGGTCCCCAGGTGACATTAGGGGTCTTAGAGACCCCTAATGTCTCCATAAAGAGGACCAGTCAGTGTGCCTTTGCTATTATATAGGGGGATTGTCCCCCACCCACACGTTTACGCACATATAAACATAAATACGCGTTCGATGCGAAAGCGACAATTGTGCTACACATGTTACATATTGCTGCGAACGTCGGAGTGAGAGCAATCATTTATGGGCCATCAATCAGTGATAACACTAAACTGATGAGCAGTAAAAGCTTTTAAAGCGATGCCTATGGCCAATTTTGGGTATTGTACTTTTTTGAGGTTTCGCGGGTGCGTGCAATGTTAAGGCTTGACATGTTTGGTGTCTTTTTACCTGACGTGACCCTGCCTTTTATATTTTACCCAAAAATTCTGTACATATAAGTTTTTATAATTTAATATAGCGGAAACATTTTTACAATTTTCTGTAATTTTTCCTTAATATAGTAAAAAATAAGACCCCCAGTGATTAAATACTACCAAAAAAAAGCTCTACCTGTCTCCAAAAAATTGTATAAAATGTATTTCAGTACAGTGTTGCATGACGGAATAAATGTCAGTCAAAGTACTGCAGCGCTGAATACTAAAAAAAATGGCCTGGACAGGAAGGGGGTTTAACACCCCGGACTTCAAGTGGTTAAATAGTGCATACTGTTTACTAAAACAAAGTGCATGGTGCACACTCTTTCGCGTTTGTATGTTTGAGTTTTTTGACGGGGGGTGTTGTGTTTTTTTGTTTTTTTTTTACTGTTTTGGGGGACTTCGGGGAAATATCAGGGGTCTAAACAAGCCCCTTAAATTTCCCTTTTGAAATAGAAAAAGAAATTGAGGACACAGAGTCCTCAATCTCTTTTTCTGCAGCCTCAGCACTGAATGGATGGAAAGCACTCAGTACAGAGTGCTTCACTCACAAACTGGAGATAGTAAATATTTACTATCAACCAGTTATGAATGGATAGAAGCCTCTGTACTAAGCTGCTTCTACCCATTCAGAAACTCATGAATGTACAGGAAGTTATGTAAAGCACTTCCCGTTTAGTCATATTTGGGGACACATAGTACTATGTATCCACAATTGTTTACAAACTTTGGAGTAATCAGTGATCACTCCAGTGTTTGTGCTTCACACAGAGGATCAGTAAATATTACGCGTATTTACCGATCCTCTGCTTGGCCATCCTGAAAGTGACAGGAGCCACTCAGCCAGGCACAGAGCTGCACCAGCTGGATTTAATAGCCGGTGGCTCTGCAATCTCCCCCCTTGTGGGGAATCCGGCCCTACCTGCAGCTTCTGTCATAGCGAGCTGTGTCGGCCCCCATGGCCATTGCCATGGCGCCAGATGGTTGCACAGCTCGCACACCTCAAAGGCAAGCCCTACCTGCAAACATATGGCTCAGGCATTTGTGGCTTTATAGAAGTCACATAGCTCTTTGACAAAACACAGTACTTTTACTTTTAAAGGGTCAGTCCACCTGAAACACCTATTTTAGTTTCTGATAGATGCTAGAAAGGTAAACCACCTGACGGAATAGATTCTAGTGATAGCTCAGAATCAGATGCACTTAAGTCTGCCCATCTGCTGTTACTATTATAAGTTGTTTCCACTTCCCCTGGCCGATTTTTTAAAATGTAATGTTATAGGCAATGCACCTTTGATCGGGAATATTGAACAGTGGGCAGGAACACCAAAAACTTTCAGGCAGATTGGAACAAAGTTGAGAATTATGGCAGGAAGATCTTATATGCTCTATAGTTTCCTGGCAATTACCATAACTTTAAATATTAGTTTTGGATGTGTTAACCCCTTAAACATATTTCCTCCAGAAAACCATTGTGCTGCACCAGTAATTAAGAGTATTTCGGTTATACCTCTTCCACTCCTGTTACAGAATAAGCGTGACCTTTAACCAGTCCACTGGACATACGGGTCTCAAACTGTGCAGGTACAATAGCCTGAAACAACAAAGACAGCGGTGAGACAGACAGCGTTATAATAACCCAACCTTCTGCTATGTTAGTCAGTTAAAGGAAGATGATGTCTTGCTTGGCAGTGTTCATAAAGATAATTGGACCAAATGTAGTGTAGCCCTTCGGGCTGATGTCTGAGATTTGTAATAAATAATTCCAGGCAAGACCAGCTACTGTCAATTCATGAAAACCAGACCACACATTGCACAAGACAAACAATGCAAACACATATTGTTCTGCATTATTTTAGAGTCAATCAGTAGTTATATCTGAGCAGAATTCAAAGCAAAAAGCAAATTATCTCTTTATTCCAAGAAAATATTAGAGACACTGCTGATCAATGCCTGCTACCTGAATGAAGCATAAAAACATATATACTATGCTGCGAAGTATCATAAATACATGAAGGTTTATATAGAACACGTACAGTAAATCCAGCATGCGCTTACTTAAAGTAAGAATATCTAATGTTCACTTCTGAAGTGAAAACATGACATGATTAAGAATATTATAGTTGAAAAATGCATCCTTTTGATAACAGAAATGGAGGACAATGCACAAAAAAGTCTACAAACTGGCACATATAGTTTTGAGAGTTTCATTTGCAATTCCATAGGTAAAACAAAGTATCTAAACAGCAAAAAATGCAACATTCAAGTTTCACATTCCAGTGGCATGCTTTTCTTCTTAAAATCATCAGTCATCCTCTGTTTTTGAATGCTTGGAAAGGCATATCGTCAGTCTTTAAATAACTTCATCACGGCCTGATAGATGGTCAGGGAATATACAGTATAACTCCTGCCCATGCATAATCCCACTGAAAGTAAGGATAGGCACAATTTACTGGACAGTTGGTTGGTATTCTTGTTACCTCTCTTATATCAGGCTATTCATGTACACAAGGCCTTCCTAGCCTGAAATGACTGATAATATAACGTATATAAATATTTAAAGAGTTGTTCAGGTTTGGGTATTGTTTAACTATAATATTTAATTGGTGTGTAAGCTAATACATTTAAAGCCACCCTTTAAAATGGAAATCCAGTTAAAACTTTGTGTTTTAGTTTTGAAAGCATGTGAAAATGAGGGATGGAGGGCATGGGCACATACCAGTAACAAAAACATTGACAGATATTCTAAATATTTTTAATGCTGTATTTTCCCTATTAGAGGGATTTCACCCCACTTCTGCTTCTGGCAATCCCCGATCAACTGAACCAAGATGAGGAAGAGGAAATCTCCAGTATGGACAAAGACAGCAATATTAAAAATTGCTTCTTGATGTTTAAAGGTTTTAGTTTCCTGCAGAATCAGCTGGTCCCCCGAGCACTGGCCCTGATATCCTTTCCCTTGCAAGGTTCCTATAGAGCCACCCTTGTGTATTCTAGTAAGCTGTGTGTGTCTCCACAAACACACAGACACAGCAAGGCAAACCACTCCCCTGCTCCCTCCTCTTCTTCCCATTTTCCTTCTCCAAACTAGTAGATGGTCAGCTGCTGGAGAATGTACTCTCCCTTGTGAACTTGTACTGGAGAGGAAGTTCAGGGAAGCCAAGCTAAGAGAGTTTGAGTTATTCAGAAACATGGTGACTGTTTTTGCTTGGGCAAAAATGTAAAGTGCTTTGCTGGGGAATGTTGGTTCCTTTGATCTAGATTTATTATTAAAAAAAGTTTGAGGGTTTAATTTTACTTAGGGATAAATTTCAGGAGTAAGGTATCAGAAATAGTTTAAACAGCTGAAGATGAATCTGCTTATATTTTTCCTTCCCTGCCCGCCCCCTATGATTATTATTTATATTATTTATTTAATAATTTATAAAAGTCTTGCTGCTTTCATTACATAACTTATTTTATACCCAATTATGTCATCACTGTGCTTTACTATGCAATGCAGGCAGATGATTTCTGGAGAAGAGGCTGGCAGGGTGCTATACATAGCTTCCCTTTACTTTACACCACCCTGCCTTAGTACTCTTCTTCAGTATTCATCCCCAATGTAAGCAGTAGGTTGGCTCTTTGCAAATACCAAAATGAATTGAAGTGCATCAATTAAGATGCTACACTGCTGTTTACTAAATAAGGGAAGTGTGAATTTGCAAAGTAAAGGTGATTTCTGTAAGTTATTATTCCACTCTACTGTTGTTTTGTTTTTATATGTGACCGCTTTACTAGAATAACTAACTGTTTTTTTATGATCTGAAGGCTGCAACATGAACACACTAAGAAAATAATAGTTTTCATTGGGCCCAATGACCCCAGTGGGCATTCTTATGGTTGTACTATTTGTAACCTTGTTGTTACATCTAGCCAATAAGTGGATGACCCTGCCAGGGTATCTTCAGGTAAGGTTGAGAAAAGTAAGTAAACTTTGAGAACCTTATACAGTACTGATATTTGTAACCAGCCAGAGAACTTCTGTCCGTTTACATCATTGGTACGTATATTGCCCGATATAGATCATTACATGCTGTACTGTCAGATCTATAAAGCCACCATACCATGCATGGGGTATACAAACCACTGATGGTTTTGGTTCCAAGCCTTTTCCATCTAAATCGGCCTGCTTGTCACCCACACTTTGTATCATTCGCATTATTGATTGCCCCATATCAGAAGGAGGTGAAATACCATAGGATAAACCATTAATTTCCTAGCATTGGCAATAGAGAGCACATTGGTTAAAACAAGCTGCAGAATACCATGGATACAAGAGCGAATGCAAAATAAAAAAAAAATCTGAATATTTACAATAATAGCAATACCTTTAAGAATAACTATAATAAAAAATGATAGACTTGTATATCTAGAGAAGGTACGCAAAAATACGCCAGTGCAGACACATTGGTAAGAATTGACTAAAACTGGAGCAGCTGTGCTTAGTAACCAGTCAGCTTCTGTTTTCAGCTTATTCAGTTAAGCTTAAAAAATGAGGGCTAAAAGCTGATTGGTTTCTGTGCACAGCTGCTCCAGATTCTGTCTGCTCTAGTATTAAGGTGCCCATACACCTTACGATTGTCGTACGATAATCGTATGCGATCGAGTTTTCGTACGACAATCGTAGCATGTGAATGTAGTGGCTGACCGATATTACTTTTGTCTTTTGACCGTGTTTGAAAATCTCCATGCAGTCGTACGATAATCGTACATAGCTAGTCGAAACAAGGTGGGACACTCGGCCGGCGGTCGTACGATCGATTATGTATCGTCCGAATATTTTCGTACGACAATCGTAAGGTGTATGGGCACCTTTAGTAAAATCCCCTCATTATGTATTAATAATAGTGTGCAAGTATATTATTATGAGTATATTATCCTGACCAGTTTTTATTATTAATACACTGCACACACCTTTACTTGGTAATAGTCACTGCTCATCTTTGTTCTTTGCAATAAATTGTTTAGTAACTCTCAGAGTAATTCAGCACAGTGGGCTTATTTAATAACATCATTTGGTGGGCTTAAACTATATTGTAATCAACAGTAACTATTTTGCGTATATTAAATTACACTAGAAAGCTGACGGCTTACACCAAAATGGGTTACCCAGCTGGAAACTATAATTGTTTTTGTTCAGTTACATTGTTAATTTATTTAAAAAACTGTGTCAGTTTCTAAATGTATGTTTTTAAATATTTGTAAAAAATCTTTACAAAGAGGTATTTAGTACACATGAAGTTGTGTTTGTTTAGAACGCACACTAGGATATAAATTTTAAAACCTTGCACTGTCTTTTATTCTTTCTGGCTGACTGTACTCATCTAGTAGCTAAGATGTTGCTGTTTCTGTGTGTCATTCAGACCTCTGTTGCAGCTGCAAAGATTGCTTAGATCTTCACTGTGGATGAGCTCAAGTTCAGATCGAACCTGGTCTGAACCTAAGCTCCTCTAAACAAGGAATTGCCATGGGCACTTTCACTCAATCAGCTGTGGTAAAGGGATTCCCCGCTCCCACATCCACATGTAAACAAAGGGGCGGGCTGCTTGCACTGACATTTACATATTATGGCTGATATAACCATATTAAGTAAATGTCATTATAACAGGTAGCCATATAAGTTCAATGACATCATTGCATCCCACCCCTTTGCTTAAGTCAAGCAGACGGTAGGGAATTCCCAGCAGCTGATTGGGTGGCATGGAAGAAGCGTTTTTCCTTGTTCGGAGGAGCTCAGGTTCAGAGGAGCTCAGGTTTGCACTAGGTTTGTTCCAAACCTGAGCTTATCCCTAATCTTCATCTTCTGACCACAATGTAATATTCATATGCAGCATGGGACACTCGGCCGGCGGTCGTACGATCGATTATGTATCGTCCGAATATTTTCGTACGACAATCGTAAGGTGTATGGGCACCTTTAGTAAAATCCCCTCATTATGTATTAATAATAGTGTGCAAGTATATTATTATGAGTATATTATCCTGACCAGTTTTTATTATTAATACACTGCACACACCTTTACTTGGTAATAGTCACTGCTCATCTTTGTTCTTTGCAATAAATTGTTTAGTAACTCTCAGAGTAATTCAGCACAGTGGGCTTATTTAATAACATCATTTGGTGGGCTTAAACTATATTGTAATCAACAGTAACTATTTTGCGTATATTAAATTACACTAGAAAGCTGACGGCTTACACCAAAATGGGTTACCCAGCTGGAAACTATAATTGTTTTTGTTCAGTTACATTGTTAATTTATTTAAAAAACTGTGTCAGTTTCTAAATGTATGTTTTTAAATATTTGTAAAAAATCTTTACAAAGAGGTATTTAGTACACATGAAGTTGTGTTTGTTTAGAACGCACACTAGGATATAAATTTTAAAACCTTGCACTGTCTTTTATTCTTTCTGGCTGACTGTACTCATCTAGTAGCTAAGATGTTGCTGTTTCTGTGTGTCATTCAGACCTCTGTTGCAGCTGCAAAGATTGCTTAGATCTTCACTGTGGATGAGCTCAAGTTCAGATCGAACCTGGTCTGAACCTAAGCTCCTCTAAACAAGGAATTGCCATGGGCACTTTCACTCAATCAGCTGTGGTAAAGGGATTCCCCGCTCCCACATCCACATGTAAACAAAGGGGCGGGCTGCTTGCACTGACATTTACATATTATGGCTGATATAACCATATTAAGTAAATGTCATTATAACAGGTAGCCATATAAGTTCAATGACATCATTGCATCCCACCCCTTTGCTTAAGTCAAGCAGACGGTAGGGAATTCCCAGCAGCTGATTGGGTGGCATGGAAGAAGCGTTTTTCCTTGTTCGGAGGAGCTCAGGTTCAGAGGAGCTCAGGTTTGCACTAGGTTTGTTCCAAACCTGAGCTTATCCCTAATCTTCATCTTCTGACCACAATGTAATATTCATATGCAGCATTTAATATGTGACTAATTACAAACAAAAATATTTTTTTAAAGAACACAAATAAATACAAAATTAAATACATAAATTAGATAGATAGATAGATCTTAAAGAATATGTGTCTTGCCCATGCAGGAGAAAGCAACAGGTTTGCATTAATGCCCCAATCCATAGCATCACATATTCACATTTCCTTTGCTTCCCTACCACTCCGTACAGCCACTGGAAGTGAAGAGCATACCTAGTACTTCTGGGTATGAAGGAGCATGTGACAGTTCTGGTGCTTGGAGATTAGCTCAGCTCTTTTACATTGCTGCAGAGCATCTTCATCTCTGTGTAAGCTCTTACTGCTGTGAGTTTATAACACGGGCCTTTCTTATTTGCTCGTAGTGGCTGAACAGAGTGGGCAGAAAATGAATGAAAGGTAACTATTATTTCTTGGCGAGGGAAGCATTATAGTGAACCTGTTGCATCGCCCTGCATGATCAAAACACAAGTTCACGTGATAGCACTACAACAGCTCCCTAACCAATGCGTTCATAAGAAAGCCTAAACAACATTATTCATTTTAAATTAAACATTTGGATATGTGCGTAAGCCAAACTAAGACTGGTTCTCTTTAGGTCAGCCATGCCACCACTACAAAATAAAAATTGAGCCTGCCTCTTGCAATATTAAAACAAACTAAATGCTAATTAAGAAAAAAAAAGTAGTGGAAGGCCGGTCCCACAAAAACTCCCCCTACAGCTAAGCTCTTAAAATTCATTATAATTTGCCAATATTAACAAGTAACAAGAAGGGAGTCAGTACTTAACTTTGCTGTGCTCCCTCACTTGCACTAACCACTGCCTGACTGGTCATTCTGGGCAAGATAGAAC
>NW_017307612.1:120418-133371 GCF_000935625.1 Nanorana parkeri
ATTTCTTGAGCAGCCAATCACAAGGCCCAAGTGCAGTCACATGTGGGTGTGTAGAACATGTATAGATCTGTGTAAGCTAGTAACATTTACCGGTCTGGTAGCAGAATGGGGTAGCAAAAGGTAGCGGAGGTAAGTACAAAATACTTACAGTCCTTTGTATGGGCAAAGAACAGGTTAAATTTAAGTGCATTTAAATTTTCCTTATTTTATCTAGCAATGTATGGGGCTTAAAGCAAATGTAAACCCAATCACTAAGGGTTCATATAAGCTTGGCATGTTCATGTTATTTCAAAAGTAATTTCTAATATCTTTAAATCTTCAGCTTTCATTAAAAGAATACTTGGTGATTCTGCCAGGAAGGTCCTTGTTTAGGCACTTCCTGTTTTAGGGAGGGAACATTCTGTCTCTTTCTTTTTTGTCCGTTGTCATCCTATCACACACTCCCCTGATGGAGATTACTCATACACAGGCAGAGGCGGCTCTAGAGTTTGCGAGGCCTTAGGCGAAACCTAAACATGAGGCCCCACTCAGGCCTGTGGGGTCTCACCGGGCTGTCGGGTTTAACCAGGATGGTGAGACCCAACAGAGCCCTGGTGAGACCCTACAGAGCCCTGGTTAAACCAGGGAATTAAGCCCTGACCCAGGGCTCTGTGAGGGTCTCTCCCCAGGGTAGCAGGGCAGTCTGGGGTCCCATCAGGGCTCTGTGGGTCTAACAAAGCTGGTTAGACCCCAGAGAGCCCTGGTGAGACCCTACAGAGCCTTGATTAAACCAGGGCTCTGTGGGGTCTCACCAGGGCGATGTGTGGTCTCACCAGCACCAGGGCTCTGTGGGGTCTAACCATGACTATGTGGGGTCTGACCAGCCAGAATACCACCAGCTATAGAGGAATACAACAAATCCCAGCAATAGAAAACCAGGGCTCTCACATGCTCTCCACAGCGCTCTGCACAGGGCTCTCCTCAGGGCTATCACCTGCACTACACAGGGTTCTCCACAGGGCTCCCATCTGCATTACACAGGGCTCTTCTCAGAATTCTCTTTAGGGCTCTCCAGGTCGCCACTTACCAGCTCTGAGGCGGGAGCTGGCAGGAGCGTGCAGGACCAGCCGGCGCCGCCGACGTCTCCATCTGCTGCTAAAGATAAGCTCCGCCCTCCCAGCCAGAGATCCTCGTGCGGTGGATGGGAGGAGTGAGGTCTCTTCTCATTGGCTGGTGGGCGGAGCTCCAGAAGACAGTGGATGGACCGCACCGATGATCGAGGAAACGGATGAGCTCTCAGCCCTGTCAGTTTGACAGCGACAGGGCTGAGAGCTCACAACGTTACCTGGCTGCGAGCGAGGTGATGTGCCGTTCTGACAGGGCAAACTAGGCGGCCGCGAGGCCCTCGGGAGCGCGAGGCCTAAGGCGACCGCCTAATTTGCCTAATTAAAGAGCCGCCTCTGTACACAGGCAAAGTGCACTGTTGTGACCATCAGAAAATGCGCCGTGGGAAATGGTGTGCAGAAGTTGCCTCAGCATAAAGTATGCATATAGGCAGGAAATGGCTGTAAAAAGATCAGCTGGGCTGATATCCAACCAACAATGAAAAAGTTAAAGAAGCAAACTAATGGGCATATTTATAAAGCAGTTCATGTGATCTTAACCATGTTAACAATTGTAATTTAAAACACATGCACCATGAAGAGACACCTGCAGTGAATGTTTGGTAAATGTCACATTCACTGCTTTAAGGTGGCCATACACTTTACAACCATCGCAAGACCTTAGTCTTGCGATGGTTGTAAAGTACTTAAAAAAACGTACGATCTGCCCATCTTGGACAGGCAGATCGTACTTGCGATCATCGCAAGCCCACCCCCTTGAGGGGCGGGCTTGCGATGACTGCAATGAGGGGCGGGCTTGCAAGGACGGCAAACGGGCAGCGTTCGTCAGTTGTCGAACAAGCAGGCCACTCACTCGCCGAGAATCGTACGATTCCCGGTGGGTTTTCCAGCCTGCTTGTTCGATGGAAGACGTGCGACCGTACAGTAGAAACGGTCGCACGCCTTCCATACACTGCACGATTCTCGTACGATCGCGGGATTTCCCGCGATTCTCGTACGAGAATCGTACAGTGTATGGGCACCTTAATACCACTAAATTTCATTCATTTAGAAATTACATGTACTTTAATCGGTGTATTTATGAACAATTTGTAGTGTCAATTGCCTTGCCAAATTGCATATATATTCATTCTGTGCTAATTGAGCCAAAATTTAATGCTATTAAATATTTTCTTTCAAGATCGAATGTAGTTTCAGGTAAATGCCGCATAATGGGAACTAGATGGAGTGGAAGAACAGGGCAAATAAATACATATTTCCTATGCGCCACCTAGTGGGCATAATGCAGCATTTACCTGAAAGTACATTCAATTTGGAAAGAAAATATATTTTGCCTTGATTAGTACAGAACAAATATACATGCAATTTCACAGGACGAATGGCTCTGCAAATTGTTTACATATACACCCTAAGGCCCCGTTCACATATAGCGACATACCTTTTGCAGCGGATCCGCACGGCCGGGATAGCGCGACTTTCGGGGCGACGTTCCAGCGACGATCCAGCGACGGTAGCGCGACCTTCCCCGTCGGGCTCCATAGGAAAAAAGTAAAATCGCGCAAAATCCGCCGAAAAAAGGGTCCGGTAGAAGCGACTTGCGACCGCGACGAGCGACGAGCGACGCGCGACATGGAGTTAAGACAGCTCCATTGAATAACATTGGCCGGCGACTTCTCGCGATATCGCGCGGCAAAAATGCGCGATATCGCGGCGGAAATCGCGCGACAATTCGCTATATGTGAACGGGTCCTAAGTGTCTGCCCATAATAGCAATAATGAATATCCAGTCTACATTGTGAGGTCTTACAAAATGTTGATAGCTACAAAGAATAACAGCAATATAAAATTCACATCCTACAGGTCAAAACAATTGTAAATGTACTTTCTTCAAGGCTAATATGTTTACATATTTATGTTTTTATAGATACATTACTCTATGCATATACTGTATATGTTTTGGAGCCTTGGTATATATGGAAGCTGTACCATAAAACACTGGAAGTGTGGAAAGATTTAATGGAGCAGGAGTCATACACAGCTGTCGCCCTTAATTACAAAACTAAAAATAAAATCTCCCAGAATGCTCTACCTTATAGACAGCTGGTGGCATTATGCAGTAATTTTTTTACCACTTTAATTGGTGGTCTCAAGAGAACTCTTTTGCCTCGAACTAATATGGATTTGTGGGTAACACAAAATAGCGCAGTTATAATGGTAGCAGATATGTTTCACTTCTCATGTTACCATCAGTATTCATGGATAATCAGAGGGAACCCAAGATGAATGCTTTTAAATATAGCATAGCAAACAAGCACAGAACAGTACTTGTGGTAGCAGCTTCACATATTTATAGTAGAGGGTATAACAGTAAAATGTTTAATGGCTAAAAATTGTGCAGCTTATCTTTGTGCATTTTTACACAGTATTTACCTTGTTAGGTGTCAAGCTATGATAAAGAGAAATAATACCCTTTACTAATTCCTGTAATTGCTGATTTAATATTATTAGCCCCAAAGCATGTGCCCTGTAAATATCTTTTATCAGTAGTTACTTTTGAACTGCATTTATTGTTTCAAAGAAATCCCGTTTACAGCAAAACTATAATCTCTGAAAAAAATTAACAGCACAGATAGTTTATTGGGCAGACCATTTGAAATTCCATTCAGATACCAACTTTTTTTATGTCAATATGTTGGACAGGGTCATAGGTGTGCACACAGGGTGTGCGGGGTGTGCCTGGGCATACCCTATTCATCCCGAGTGCAGCACCAATACCGCAAGAGCGGGCGCCATGTATTTAGTCACTGAGCCGGTGGAGAGATCAGAAAGATCTCTCTATCACCCGCTCAGTGATTCAGAGCGCAGCAGCACTTGCCACTTATATTCTTCTCATAACAGCCACAGTCCTTGGTGCCTGGGAAGCTGCGATGGAGCCTGGCTGTGGCTTCCCAGGCTACCCATCCTTCATTACTGTACCCCTTCTGGAAGAGGTAGGGACAGTTGAAGAGATGGGAATCCGAGCTGCC
This sequence comes from Nanorana parkeri, assembly GCF_000935625.1. NCBI lineage: Eukaryota > Metazoa > Chordata > Amphibia > Anura > Dicroglossidae > Nanorana > Nanorana parkeri. The sequence goes on from NW_017307612.1 coordinate 124,548, forward strand.
TCTGTGTATGTATTTATGTAATATACAGTTGTGTGAAAAAGTAATGGCCCCCTTCCTGATTTGTCATTGTTTTGCACGTTTGTCACACTTTAATATTTCAGATCATCAAACTAATTTAAATATTAGTCAAAAATAACACAAGTAAACACAACATGCAGTTTTTAAAGGAAGGTTTTTATTATTAAGGGAAAACAAAATCCAAAACCACATGGCCCTGTGTAGTTTAAATTTGTTTAATGATCTGAAACATTAAAGTGTGAAAAACATGCAAAACAATGAAAAATTTAGGAAGGGGGCCAACACTTTTTCACACATCTATCTAGATAGATACTACAATAGGTTGTGCATGCCTATGGACAGGGTTAAACACCACCCCACCCAAGGTGACAGTGCATGGACCTGGTAATAGGCTGCTTAAAGAGACACTGTCACCTTGCCCATGCAGAGCACATTGACAGCGTCTCTGCCAAGGTCTCCTCCCTTTACAATCCTTTTATTGTTACCTTGTCTGCACTAGGTTGATAGTGTCGCCTTCTATGCTGGAAGAAGGAGCAGTAAGGGAGCGCAGGCAGGTTAAACATACGGGGTTTGGTGGGGCCCTTTGCAGAAACACTTTCGGGTCACTTTGCCCTACAAGGGTAAGGTGACAGTCTCTTTAAACACCAAGCACTGTATTGTGGCATATGGAAAGCAGCATGTATTGTTTTTTAGAGGGCTGTGGTACAATGGAGATGCAGGTAGGCAGTTTAAAAGCAGAGAGAGTGATTTATTTTTAGAAATTTGCACTATTGTTTTCTACATCATATAGCCAGACGTTACATGTTGTCTGACATATGTACAATTTTGAATTTGTTTACATGAACAAATATCTTCTTTCAGGAGTTTGTGATCTCTAATGATTACACAAATGCAATGCACCATAGAAACCCTAATGTACGACTTTATGGATTTGAGGTGGAAAAGACTGCTAAATCCACCATGACTTCTACCTCTGTATTTTTTCTCATAATTCTGTTGGTTGGTTTATGGAGCTGGAATTTACTGAGTAAGGACCACTAAGCTCTATTTGTCTTCTAGGTCAAACCAGCACGCCTTCCACTGCAATCAGTGTGTTCAGGAAGGCCCATGAAGTCATGCTATAGACCATTTTATAATGTCACCTTGACCAACAAGCCTGTTGCATGAGCTCAGGTTCATCTTCCTCCTTAGGCAATTTTGCACAGCTGGTTTTAGGTGGTAAGGCCTTGACTGGTAATCTGTCAAATCTACCAACTGGCAAAATGGCTTATGTGTTAAGAATATGTGCTAAATGGTTTGTTTTGGCTTCAATGCTTTCTGAATCACTGACCTGAAACAAGTATAGAGATAGGGAATACTAACACTTTTTTTATACTAGTTTACACTATGTTTGTTCTGGGTTTCTGACTCATCTTACAACATCTTAAAAATGAGCAGCCAAGCAAGTAGCGTTTGCAAAGGAAACTCAGCAACTTCATATGATGATGCATATTTACTTTTCCACTTTTGAGCTTACATTACTGCTGTCTGTCATAACTATGAACATTCTCCACAAATTCAGAAAAGATGTCCTTACACTTACATCGATTGAGCATCCAATGAGTGAGCCCCTTTCAAAAGCATTTCTCATGATTTTGAACAAGTCTTTTGGTGCATCCTTTATTTCATAAAACTCTGTAACTCCACCAGTGAAGTCCTCCATGGCTTCTGTAGTATTTCCACCTTTAAGTGCCTCGTAAGATCCATGTAACCTAAAAAAGACACACTGTACTAAAAGTATGAATAAGTAAACATATACTGACATTGGTGTAGTTATAATAAAATACAATGGGGGGAATGTATCAAAACTGGAGAAGACAAAATCTGGAGCAGATTTGTACTGCAGTCAATCAACTTCTCTCTTTCATTTTCAAATCTTATGTGAGCAAACTGAAGAGAGATGTTGATTAGTTGCCATGGGCAATTTCTCTAGATTCGGTTTGCTCCCATTTTGATAAATTCCCCCCAATGCATTTAGTCATGAATCTGAGTTCTGAAGACCACTCAGCAAAACAGTATAAACTTACTATGACTGGTAGCATTAGAAAGAAAAAGCAAATGGGATGATCATATTAGAGAGAGAAATACTGTCTAGAGTAAAAGATTGAAAGAGAGAATTTCCTGCAGAGGGTAGAGAAAGAATGAAAATGGATAGACAAATGGTGGAAATTGATACAGATTCTTAGTGCACCTGAAACAATATGACAGGTTCTTTGGTTACATTTGAATGTAAAGAACATGTACAGGTGAAACTCAAATAATTAGAATATCGTGCAAAAGTTCATTTATTTCACTAATGCAACTTAAAAGGTGAAACTAATATATGAGATAAACTCATTACATGCAAAGCAAGATAGTTCAAGCCGAGGAGTTTGTGGATTTGGTGTTTTCATGAGCTGTTAGCCATAATCATCACAATTATGACAAATCACGGCTTGAACTATCTTGCTTTGCATGTAATGAGTCTATCTCATATATTAGTTTCACCTGTTAAGTTGCATTAGTGAAAGAAATGAACTTTTGCACGATATTCTAATTATTCGAGTTTCACCTGTATAGTGGTTTTGTATTTATTTTCTTTTAGCGATTATGGCAATCAATATATCAAGGTAAAATCTACTGAATGAGTCCGAGCTACAACTAACCCCTTATCAAAGGTCTCAGTATGAGGTATCAGTGAGAGAGATTTGTGTTTGAAAGGGATTTAATTTTGCTGCATAGTTTTTTTTAAGCTAACCGATAGTGCGCTGGGAATCTTTGTCATGTAGTAGATTTTAGTTTTTTTGTTAAACAAACATATAGAGAGAGGAAGCAAGGGAGAGGGAGGAGAGAGAGAAGAAGAAAGCGAGAAAAAGATGAAAAATGTAACACTAAAAATACTATATATATCTACCCAAAATTATCATCAACCTTTAATGGGAAGCTATAATTATTTATATTTTTATTGTATAAGAATATATAATACTTGGTACTTTCATGCTACAGTGTGTGCAAAGCATGCTAAGCTGCCTAATAAGAGAGTCTAGTGCTAGTTCTGTACTTCTCCAGCAGACTGGAGATCTAGCGAGTGCCATGTCTACAGGAGAGGAGGAGCATATTCCTCCTCAGGGTCATTCAGCTGTTTGTGTGTGACTTGAGATACTGTAAATAAGAAATTAGTATGTAGCATTTAGTAAAACCTATTTTAAAGTACATTTTCAATCATTTTACCTTTTTTACATATACTCCTGAACAGAAGAACAGAAATAAGGCTATGGAGAGTTCTCCCCCACATGCGCTGAACATCAGATATGTGCTATTTTCATGATCTATTTTTTATTATTTTATTTTTTTCCCCCTTGTATGATTTATAGCATTCCTATGTGAACTATAATTTAACTGAAAAAGAGTCATAATTTAAGGTACCCACTTTGCATAAGCTTTTTCCAACAGTGCACTCCAGAACTCATTCCGCTGAGAAGACTTGGTAAATACTAGCTGATTGTTAAAGGTCGGCAAGCAGTCATCAATGATTACATCTATCCAGTCTCCATAGCGCCAAAACTACAAGAAAAGAAACACAGCAAAGATATACTATACTTACAGTATTTCAAATTTTATACAAATTCTCTCATGTTTTAATTTTGAAAGCTTATATCAATGTTTATTCATAGCTGATATGTTGTTTTAATAATAGACAGTTTCTAAATCACATTATAATATGCAGCTCCAAAGGTGTTGACGATAAGGGGCCCATAAAGGACTAGAAAGCACTCACCTGTACCTAGGGTTGCCACCTTTTGTTCAATTGAAACCCGAACACTCTAGCGACGCAAGACCCTTTTTTTCTTGGGAGAATGAGTCGTGGTTTATTCATATGTAAATATCACAGCTGAGACTATTTTCAGTGGGGGGCCAGTAGCCCCTATCTTCATTTTGGTAGCCCCTGTCTGCCTGACATCTTGTGTCCGGGTTTCTGCTGCCATGAAAACCCGGACAGAGCATTCAAAACCCGAACTGTCCGGGTGAATCCTGGACAGGTGGCATCCCTACCTGTACCCCTTAATATAGAAAGGACTCACCTGCATCTTTTGATGTCAACGCCTACCATGCTGGACACTCACATTATCTACAAGATTCCTAATGTCCTTCCAGTCAATATTGATGGAATGAAGGTGTCCATTCATGTTAAAGTGGATTTTTTTAAAATTGTTAGTTTAGTGTTAGAGAAAGTACAGAACCTTTGTCAGGTGTGTATTGTCTTGGCAATAAGGAAGTGAAGAAAATGTCCACAACAGGGACAAAGACCATACCAAAACCCTGAGAGATACCTGTCTACTAAATACAAAATGTTGTTACTGCTGTTGTACCTTCACGATGGAGGTATCCTCTCACTTTCTATTCTGGCAATGTGACATAAAAGCTATCAACTAGGGGGCGTGGCTTGCTGGCGCGCTGCATGGACGCTTCTGCCTAGAGCTAATACCTCTACCCGCAAGAGGGGGTCCCAGGCGACGAAAGCCCCTGATTGAATTTGACCTGCGATGCTACCTGACATGCCAACCCGACTATATCTGACGGGACCACTTTGACAAAACTTAGACAGGACCTCCGCCTCCTACTGTTGGAACAGTTTGACAAACAATACTCCTTTAATAAGGCCCGCTTTAAGGGTGGAATGGGGCATGACAATGGTCAGGGACTTATACGTGGGGGAATGCTTAAAACCCTTTCCTACCTTGCGCAAAGAATATGGTGTACCGGCAGGGGACCTGCTCTTATACCACCAACTAGCTCACCTTCTGCGATCTACATCTCTGACAGAATGTAGAATCCCAAGCTTAGCCGAGAAGTTCTACTTCTCCAGTCCCACACAAACTGGAGGGATATCTCTGTTCTATGGAGCTCTAAATAATAAATGAGTATTCACCAAATCCGGCCCGATAAAACAATGGGAAAAGGAACAACAGTCCTCTTTCTCACCCCAACAATGGACTACAGCCTTTGCATACACTCATAGGGCCACTAAATGCGTGGACCTATGGACCCTGGGGCACAAAATTGCCCTACAGTGGTACTTTACGCCTCTCAAACTTAGTAGAATGTATCCATCCGTCACCACAGATTGCTGGAGACAGTGTGGACGAATAGGGAGCTTGCACCACATCCGGTGGGACTGTAGATGTTTGAGGAGTTTCTGGCGCCAGGTATTCCAGAAGATATCACAAACCACGGGATGTATAGTGCAGCCATCACCCGAGTTTGCGATCCTTTCGCTGGGCATCGAAAACCTCCCACCTCAATTTAGGATTCTAATCTCTCACATTTTGCTAGCGGCAAGGTTGACCGTAGTGCGCCACTGGAAAAGCTTAAATGCACCTGAAACTATCTGAAACTGTAGCCATAGTTAATCTGCATTGCCAATACGAGAGGGTTATGTCGTACCAAGATGGTTCCACGAAACGATTCTATACTGCCTGGTCGTCCTGGCTAGGTTGATGGCATTTTAAACCTCCATGTGGTAACAATGAGATGATGCAGGTCTCGATTGCTTGGCTCCCCCTACCTTTTTCTACCTTTGTCTTCCCTTCTTGTTTGTTCCTCTCCTTGTTACCATTCCCCATCTCGTTATATATAAAATATGTAGATGTCATTGGAGATGTGTGTTCAGCATGGGAGCGCGTATGCTCGTACTGTAATTGTATATTTATACCTTATGCAACATGTAACCTTCGACAGCAAGATCTCTATAATGACTGTGTTATGTTATTTTCTTGAAAAAATCTGTTCAATAAAAAAGATTGAATTTAAAAGCTATCAACTAGACATGTGCAGCCACAAAAAATTTGTTTCATTTATTTTCTGATTTTGTTTATTTCGTATTTCCGAAATTGGGTCCTGTATGTGTTTTGTTTTGGGATTCGGATTCATAATTCGGATCGGATTAGTAATTCGGATTAGTAATGCGGACGAATTTCCGTAATTTGTGGTTTTGCGCAAACGGACGAATGTTCGTATGCACGTTTTGTTTTTATCTTCACATGCTATGAAATCCTGTTTTTTAAGTACTTATCTTAAATTTCTAATTTAGTTTCTGTTAGGACGAAATTCCGAATTCGGAATTTCGTATTCGGATGCTTTCGGATGAATTCGGCCATGGTAAATTTCGGAAAATTTGGATGCTCCGAATCCACGAATTTCTGAAATTTTGTCCGAATTTCGATTCGGAACGAAATAAATCGCACATGTCTACTATAAACCTCTGAGTTCTAACCTCAGAGAGTTCACTTTAAGAATATATACCACTCTTCCTGTCTTGTACAGGGGAATCTCTACAATTAGGTCGCAAACAGGAATAAAGGGATGTCAGAAGTTGTATCCCATTTTAGTTTCCCTGTATGCATGTATACATCACTGACATAAATAACTGTTTTGCTACATTAATAAATTCAGAGAAGCATTGTCAACACATACCTAATACCACTGCTCTTTTTCCTCATTGCTTTGAGAACAGCCATCACAGGTCCATGTCAATGTAAACATCACTCTTCAGCTTCTTTTATATGCATCCCCCTATATAAGATTAGCTAAGTCCTGCCCATTACTCAATTACATGTGAACTGAAATAAAAAAAGAGGACAGAGAAAGATGGGGTTTTTTTGCTGGCTCCAGAAAGAACAAGTCCAATAAACTTCAGTCTCATAAGTATATAAAAGATATAAATGTATTGAACAAATATATGGTTCTTTAACCCCTTCGTGACGGGAGACGTACAGTGTACGTCTTGTCACTTTGTGCCTATATGACTGGCCACATACACTGTACGTGACGAGTTATATCAGGCTTTGTAATGCCGGTATTTGCTGATTCTCAGCATTTAACAGTCATTCATTAATGTCTCATTAGATGATCATGAATCTGTACATGTGAAATATAACATCATAGGCAACTTATAAAAAACAGGTATTGATTGATTATAGTAGTGAACCTCGGGTGGAAAGAGCAATGCTTATGGGGGTGATAAATTGCTTGCAATGCTAGAGGAGCAATGCTTGTAGGCTCAACGCATGTATAGGGGGTGATAGGAGGTAATTTCCTCCTGAGGTATATGTCTTTTTATATTTTCATGCATACCTAATGCTTTTTAAAGAACCATATATTTGTTCAATAAATGTATATCTTTTATATACCTATGAGACTGAAGTTTATTGGACTTGTTCTTTCTGGAGCCAGCAAAAAAACCCATCTTTCTCTGTCCTCTTTTTTTATTACAATCTAACCAGGGGTTGGCTTCCAGAAAGGAAGGATCTGTGCATCATAAAACACTTTTGCTTCTACATGTGAACTGATTTCACACTATTATGGAAAGTATATTTGAGAGAACCCCAATGCCACCTTTATTCTCAGTGCTGTTCTGAAGGCATATCCCATCAACCCTGTGGCTAAACTTATAAAGAGGCTACTTTCTTTCAGCAGTTTGAGATTTCCGGTGGTTACATAAGTGCAGAGCTGTAAAGAGATCATAATCAATGACTTCTGCTCTTTGAAAACATTGAAACAAATGGGTAAAGACCCAGAGAGGTTGAATGTAAAGAATACAATGTTTACACTGCGATGACAATTCTCAAAGCACAGAGGGAAAAAAGACAGTTTAGAGGTTATATTTGCACTTTTGGTTGGTGTCTCTAAATATATTAAAATAGCTAATGTATTATTTTATTACAGCTAAGCAATTGTTTAAAAAAGTTCTTACTTGCTGTGCCTAATATAATCATACAATTATTTATACCAATCTAATGGTCAGTCTGGTCTCCCTGTCAATATGCTGTTTAAATGTAAGATGATAGTAAAGTACTTGGAAGATACCCACCCAAAATCCGGGAGGTAAGACACAGAAAACATATGTAGCCCACTAGTCATACTTAATCCAACAACAAACATTTATTATATGAAGCAGCTCTTAGATGTGGTGATTGTGTTAGTTGGCTTGTTTATTAGGCTGAGTACATTTTCTGCATGCACAGAAATATACCTATTGATCCAGTAAGAAATGTACTGTCCTCGTGACTTCCGATGCACCGAACTGAAAATGTAAAGGAGTATTGTCACGCTAGAACAGTGATGGCTAAAGGCCGTGACACACTGCACGCAAAGCCGTGCAGAGCGAAGCAAAGCTATCCGGCACGGAGCTTTGCGTGCAGTGTGTGAGCTGAGTGCAGTCAGATGATTGACAGCACCTTCAGCCAATCGGCTCGTCCGTAACAACCTGCCAACTGTCGCATCGCGACGCGCTGGTTTATACGCGCGAGCCGATTGGCTGAAGTTGAAATTGTTCATCTCGGCGCGCTCAGCTCCGCGAGCTCTCGCAAGCTGAGCTGCCGAGCAGAAAATTACATGACACACTGCTCGCAAAGGCAGCGTGCCCCCGCTCCGCGCTGCTTCGCGTGCAGTGTGTCACGGCCTTAAAGTTTTTGAGCCTGAGTGCCCAAACTGCAATGCAAAATCAATTTATCTCAAAGTGCCAACACTGAAAATAAGTTTGGTATTGTGTTTTAGTTTGGGCACTGTTTTTTAAAAAAGATTCAGCATCACTGCCTTAGGCACAATAGGGAAACACACATGTTCAGACATTTAAACATTTTATTTTTTCTTTATTATCTTTTACTTTTTTATCACTTTTTTTCCCTTTTTTGCGTTTTTATCTTATTATATTTTACTTAATTTTTTAAATAATTTTTATTGATTGTATTATTTTTTATTTTATCACTTAATTTTTTTATTATATTTT
>NW_017307612.1:133436-141671 GCF_000935625.1 Nanorana parkeri
ACTTTTGATAAATTAATTTGTTTTTTATTTCTATTTTTTTCACTTTACCTTATTGGCTATCACACAGGGGCTAACAAGCCCCTGTGTGATAGCATTTGGAGGTGACAGGTTCTTTTCATTGAACCTGTCACTTCAAGTACAGGAGTTTTAGCAATTTGTGCTGGCTCTCTTGTGACAGCTGAGACTGGAAGGCTGTGTGGAAGGCTGTGTGAGTTCAGCTCTCCTGTCTCAGTGTTCACATGGAGCAGATTGGAGAATGGACGTTCTCCGCTTTGCTCCCCGCTCTCAATCCTGAACTACTTTGCCATGGTCCCTGGACCTCCAGAAGAGCAAGGGACCCTGAAAACCATGGCGGGGAGAGAGGCAGTTCAGCGGAGAGAGAGGCAGTTCAGCGGAGAGAGAGGCAGTTCAGCGGAGAGAGAGGCAGCTGGCAGAAAGAGAGGCAGCTGGCAGGAGACGGATGGACCATGTGTTGATTATGCGTTTAGATGAAGCGCTGAGATCTTGAGGAATGCTAAATTAAGTTTTACTTGCTTAGAAGAACGTTGCATGCATGTATACAGGATTACAGCATCAAACAGGGAAAATATATACAGTACCATAGACAAAAGAATGCATAGAACAAAACCAGCATAATAGAGCGACTATGCTGACCCAAGTAAAATCCTGTTTTCTGGCAGACACCTCCAAAAGCTGGTTAGCAATGGAACATCACTTGGTTCCGGGGGGGGAGGGGGATCTCCTGGGGTGGCTATTTGCTACTTCACTTAAAAAAGACCCTGCCCCATCTCCATTTCCCACACTCCAGGCTATGCTACAGGCGTAGTCTTCCGTGGTGACGTGCCCATCACCTGATGGTGCCAACGTCACCCTGGAAATCCCTCTGTCTGCCTATGAAGTACTGATTCCAAATTTGAATCTTGGGACGTGGCAAGCCCGAGGGTACCTGACTTTACCCCTATCCATACACTTACTCTATTTAGCGACCAGTATAAATACTTCCAGATTAGACATCTGACGGACTCCCTCCTACCTCGCACGATGTGCTGCCCGGAAGGGGTCTGGAGAGGACTGGGCGATCTGGGCCCCTCCACAGGTCGCATATGCACTTTTTATAGTTGTCGGCAAGCCAGCTCCTGCTTTGGTAAATTGCCCTCTATGCTCAAGTGGAAGTCTGAACTGCACTCTGATTTCACTGCTGACCAATGGAAATTGGCCATCAAGGCTAACTCCTCTCACTCTAATTGTGTCAATCACTGGGAAGTATCCCAGAAGCTTCTTCTCCGTTGGAATCTGACCCCCTATAGACTTTCCAGGATGTTCCCTGATGCTTCGCCATTGTGCTGGCGTCAATGTGGACATGTTGGTAGCTTGCTACACACCTTTTGGTACTGCAAGTCTATTAGGAGCTTTTGGAATGCAGTCTTTAGATGTCTAGCAACAATTACGGGTACCTCAACACTCCGACCCCCCAACTCGCACTTCTTAGCGTGGGAATTGAACTATACCCAGTAGAGTTTAGGATGGTGGTGATGCATTTCTTGTTTGCGGCCAGATTGCTGATAGCAAGTTACTGGAAATCGGTCATGGTACCCAACCTGAGTGAAACTCTATCGAAAGTACACTCCCAATGCGAATACGAGAAAGTAATCTCCTACAGAACTCAGTCCAAAAACAAATGTGTGGGGAGCATGGTTGAACTACCACGTGCCCAAACCTTAGGAAGCTAGCTCCTAAGCTAGACCACGATTTAGAAGATCTGTCTCTTACATCCTGATTTCTCTCTTCCTTCCTCCTTCTAACGGACACACAGCAGTGTGCTGTCTGTTACACTTTCCCTTTCCTTCCGCTTCTATACTTTTCTTTCTCTGGGTTATTATTATGTTGTGAACCTAAAATAGTCTCCGTAGATGGCCCATACCCACCAAAACTGCTTAGTATGATACATCACTAGGAATTGGGGATTGTTATTGAATTTATGGATATGCTTTTTCCTTGTGGGGAAGTTCGGGCGGTAAGTTGCCCTCTCTACATTTAGTCCTGCTTTGCACAAGCAGGACTAAATGTAGGGTGAGGGAAGCCGATTGTTTGTTTACATGTGATTTCGGCGATGTGGCCGAGATGTCGATGTCGTCCGAGATCACATGTAAGAAGTCTGCAGCCTCCCCCCTGCACTTACCTCTCTCCTCTGGTTCCGTCCTCCGGGCTCTGCCGCCGAGTCTCTCCTCACTGCAGTGAGCAAAGCGGCAGGGTTAAAACTAACCCTGCCGCTCCGTGTACACAGTATGAGGGGAGTGCTGTGCTAGAACTCCTGTATTGGAGGTGACAGGGTCAATAAAGAGAACCTGTCACCTCCAATTGCTATCACACCGGGGATTGTTTTCTCCTGTGTGATAGCAATAAAGTTAGGTGGAAAAAAAATTTAATTGATAAAAAAAAAATAATAATAATTAAATAAACAAATTAAAAGGTGATTAACCACTTGAAGACCATGGTGTTTCACCCCTTCCTGGCCAGGCCATTTTTCAGTATTCAGCGCTGCGGTACTTTGACTGACGTTTATTTCGTCATGCAACGCTGTACTGAAATTAATTTCATACCATTTTTTGGGGACAGATAGAGCTTTCTTTAGATGGTATTTAATTACCACTGAGGTTTTTATTTTTTACTATATAACAAAAAAGTACCCTAAATTTTGAAAAAAGCATGTTATGATAATAAATGTTATGAAACATTTATTATCACCCCAATTTTTTGGTACAATATAAAAGACGGGGTCACGTTGGGTAAATAGACACTAAACATGTCAAGCTTTAAAATTGCGTGCGCCCGGGAAATCACAGAAAACGACCGCACCCAAAATTGGCCATAGGCGACGCTTTAGAAGTTTTTACCGCTCATCAGTTTAGTGTTACCAGTGATTGATGGCCCTAAAATTATTGCTCTCATTGCGACGTTCGCGGTGATATGTAACATGTGCTGCATAATGGGCATAATCGTCGTTTTCGGACATAGGCGCACCCAACGCATGTTTGCGTGTGTATGTGGGGGAAGTGGCTGGGGACTTTAAAACATTTTTTGTGTTATTTTTTTTATTATTATTTGTGAATATTTTTTTAGCTTCTTTATTTTTTTTAATGCTTTAATTAAAAAATAATAAGAAACAACTGAGGCCGCACTCCTGGGGGACGTGGTGGCCTTCCTGAGTCACACTACCTGAAGGGACCTCCCCTGACAGGACTCTAGCTCCTCAGCTGTCGGAGGTGATGAGACCTTCATTGGGCGGGGACCCTGGGAGCGATTCAGGACTATACCCATCCTTTAAACCTTTCCTTCCGCTTGTGTCTACTACTTCCTTCAGCTCACTCTGCTCTTTCCTTGCTAATACCTACCTTTAATCCCAGCACTCTCACCTTGGATGAGGCTGAGTTACTACTTCCCATAGCATGATTTCTACACTATAGCATTGATGACATATTCTGCGCTCCGCGAGTTAATACAGTAACGATTATCACAGCGCAAATGTGTCCCGACTGCAGGTTCTTACTAGTAAATGCTAGTAAATGCTCTTACTAGATCTACGTTAAAGGTTTTGTTTGATGATAACTGAACAGTTTTGTATTCACAAAATGCTTCTACTAGAACTGTATGTAAAGAACAGTAATCGCATGTGATTTGGTAGTTGCTCAAACATTCGCTCAAACATTCATTACTGTAACCTTGTTTTTAATGTCAGTTAATAAACGAATAAAAAAAAATAATAAGAAACAAATTATTAAAAAATAAGAAAATAATTATAACAAATAAACAATAATAAGATAGTAACTGTCTTAACTCCATGTCGCGCGTCGATCGTCCCGGTCGCAAGTCTCTTCTACCGGACCCTTTTTTCGGCGGATTTTGCGCGATTTTGCCTTTTTTCTATGGAGCCCGACGGAGAAGGTCGCGCTACCGTCGCTGGAACGTCGCCCCGAAAGTCGCGCTATCCCGGCCGTGCGGATCCGCTGCAAAAGGTATGTCGCTACGTGTGAATGGGGTCTGATGGGAAGGGGGGGCATATTGCGGAACCTGGCCTTGAAGCGGCAGGGAGAGTAAATCCGGCCCTGGCTATGTGTTTAGCTTCAGTTGAGGAAAGTGCAACACTTGTTTGCTTTCGGCTAGACCAACGTATGGTTCCTTCTCAGTAATGGAAGATGTAACCACTTGTGGATTTGCAGTTTGTGCAGTCTCCGGCCCAATCGGCATCCGTATATCCAATTAATTTTGGATTTGACCCTGCTGGCAGTCGTAGATTCATCCCAATTGTTCCTTTTAAGCATTATATTACCCTCTTTACTGCGTTCCAGTCACGCTGACAGGGTTCTGCGCCTTTTCTAGCGAGTATGCCCACTGCTGCCTCTATGTCTGGTTTTGTCACAGTAGCAATGCACTGTATAGTAGCTTTCCGATTGCTCTGCGTTATGTATCATTGTTGTGTAGCAAGTTTTCTGCTTCATTGCCCTTTTGGTAGCCTGGTTCCATAGGTGTTTTTACTTCCTTTGCATCTTGCATGTGGAATTGTTCCAAAGTTTCTGCAATTTTCTGACTTTGGTTGAAAAGATAGCTTCCATCTTCTTCTCTCTCTATTTGAATTCCCAGATAGTGACTGATGTTCCCCAGCTCTTTAATTTCAAAGTTTTGTTTTAGTTTGTGAACTATTTGACTGTAGTTCCCTTCTTGTTCAAAACAGGTTGTAATGTCATCAAAATAAATTAGGATGTATATGCATCTGTCTTCTTGATTCCTGGAATAAAGACAGGGATCTGCTTTGCTTCTTGTGAATCCCTCTTTCATGAGTATTTCATTCACTTTCTCATTCCACATTCTTGCAGATTGTTTGAGTCCGTAGATGCTTTTATGGAGATTACACACAAGGTTGTGTCCTTGCTCAAACCTGGTGGTTTCTCCATGTAGAGATCTTCCTTATTGTCTCCAAATAGGAAAGCAGTTTTACATCTAGGTGTCTCACTTGCATGCCCTTCCCGACTGCGATGCTAAGGAGTGTTCTGATGGTGGAGTGTTTTATGACGGGAGCAAGACTACGTTTCATCGTAGTCTTCTCCAAATTTCTGGGAGTATCCCTTGTCAACTAATCTGGCCTTGTATTTGGGGATATTTTTTTCTGCATCAAGCGTCACCTTAAAAGTCAATTTTCTTCCTATAGTTCCGCGATCGTGGCGAAGCTCCGTGAATGTCCAGGTTTTATTTTGTTGGAGTGATTTTATTACTTTTTCTGCTGCCTGTCGGATTGATTGGCTTTGCGCTTTGGTAATTTTTCTATGTCGTTACGCGACGTTGGTTCGAGTATGCTATTTGTCTTAGTAGTATATGACAGCTGGCAGAGTGGTAATCCCTTTGTTGCTCAAGTGGATCTTCTAATTTCAGGTTGTTCAGCAGAATTTAACATGGAATTTGACTTCTCCATCTTCTCATCAAAGTAAACACTGTAGCTTTTTGTCACTTTTTCAGTCTTTGGGTGGAGGCTTTTATATCCTTTACTCTGTTCACTATAGGCCATCAGAATACCTTCTATGGCTGTGTTCTCCAATTAGGATTGCTTCTGATTTGGATCATAGGCGTAAGCTTTACATCCAAACACTCTAACGTGCCCTAGGCTAGGCTTTGATCCATGCCACATTTCAAATGGGGTGCTTTCACTGGCTTTTGATGATAGTCTGTTGTGTAGGTATGTTCCAGTCATGACTGCTTCTCCCCAGTACTTCTTAGGTAGGTTGGTGTCTGACAGCATGCATCTGGCCATTTCTATAAGAGTGCGATTTTTCCATTCTGCTACACTGTTTTGTTCAGGATTGTATGGTGTGGTGGTCTGGTGTGCTATACCTTGTTTCTTCAAATATGATTCCAATTCCTTACTAATGTATTTCCCTCTGTTGTCAGTGCGTATAATTCCTGGTTTCCATTGGAATTTGTTGCTGGACATGGCTACAAACTCTTGACGTTTTTCTGATGGTTAATTTTTATGCTTCATCGGATAAATTGTTGTGTACCTGGAATAATCATCAATGAAAGTCAGTAGATATCTGTTTGCACCTGAAGTGGGCAGGGCTGGATTAACATAGGGGTGGGTGGATCTCCCGATCCAGGCCTGCCCCTACAAATAGGCCCAACCAAGCCGACCCAAATCACGGCCGGGCCAAGCCGACCCGAGTTGTGGCTGAGGTAGTGCTGCTCCCTGCCTCTACCACCCCTGGTAGTAGCAACACTACATACAGCTGTCAAAGACTTTGCTGCAATTCATTGTAAAAAAAACAGCACACTACTTGTGGTATGCTGTTTTTTTACACTGAACCCACAGGAAACTCTGTGACAGTGACAGCTGTATGTACCGGTGGCTGTGCAGGGATGTACAGACGGCTGTGCAAATGCCTGTCACCGGAGGCCCAGCAATGTAAAATGCACGCTGGGACCCCCAGGGCACCCCCATACCAAACACGGCCATGCTAAAAATACATGGTAATCGCGCAATTTATAACTAGCTTTTGTAGCAAGATGCACATGGAAGGGCTTACAACAATACAAAACACAAAAAGTTCCCAGCACACTTACCAGCTAGCCTGCAACAAAACAAATTGCCCTGTCTAACAGTAAGCGTTAAAAACAGAGGTTTTCGTTACACAAACCTTGACTGTTATTAGCAAGGGTTTTCACTGATAGAAGGCTTCCTTTTAGGTCTGGAATATACAGTACATTTTTCACAAGTATATTATGCTAGTCCCCTGATGGTGTGATGCAGTTCAAGAATCCTTGACCTTCTGTAGTAATACTTTTCCCGTTTGCTAGGAAAACTTTGTCCTTTACACTGAAATCAATTTCTGTGAAGAAGGTCTCATCACTAGTCATGTGGCTTGTTGCACCTGAGTCAATACACCATCCGCATAGTATACTGTATATACTTTGAGTCAATACACCATCCGCGTATATACTTTGTATCTGCCTTAGCTCTTGTAGGTGCCTCTCGCTTTTGCTGCTCGGCTTTCCGGATCGAACAGTCCTTTTTGAGATGACCAGAGATGACCAGTCTTTTTACAGCGAAAACACGCTCTGCTTTCTTTGTTTTGCTTTGCACTGTCATGCACCTTAAGGGCTTTGGCCTTTTCTAGTGTTAATCCCTGGTCAGGTCTGGTTTCTTGAGTGTTTATAAGAGCATGGTATGACTCTGGAAGGCTGCATAGCAGTAATGCCACCACGTGTTTATCTTTAATTTCTTCTCCAATTGCACATAGCTGTTCCATGAATTCCAGTATGGCATTCACATATTCACACATTTCCTGGCCTTTTTCTAGTCTCATCTGATATAGCTTGCGTAGTAGATATAGTTTACTGTTTAGGTTGGAATGCTCATGCAGTTTCTGTAATGCAGTCCACATACCTTTGGCTGTATTTTCTTTTCTTATGTGGATAAGCTGGTCGTCTTCCACTCGCAGACTTATAATTGCTTTTGCTTGCCTGTTCTTCTTGTTCCATTCCTCCGTGTGTCCATTAGTGGATCTGTCTGTACTCGGTACTTGCCACAAGTTGTCTCTATTTAGCAGCATTTAATGCTTGAACTTCTATAGCTGGCAGTTGCTATTGTTGAGCGTTGAACATCTGAACTGCTCACCATCTTTTGGCTGCTTGGATGCAGCACTTGTAAACTTGAAACATTCTGGTTTATGTCTGGGCCCATAACCTGTTGGTTATGTGTTTAGATGAAGCACTGAGATCTTGAGGAATGCTGAATTCAGTTTTACTTGCTTAGAAGAACTTTGCATACATGTATACAAGATTACAGCATCAAACAGGAAAAATATATACCATGCACAAAAGCACCTGCAGGCTGCATAGAAGTCGCCGAGGTCACTTGTACTGAACAAGCGGCGGCTTACCCCGCTGTACATTTAGCCCAAAGCAGGGCTAAATGTAGAAAAAAAAATACCCGGCCGTTGCATGGAACTGCTTTTGCCCTAGGTCCACCAACGCTGCCCTAGAACAAGAAGTGTGTTACTAAAAATAGAGGAAATAAGCTTGAAAAAAGAAAACAAAAAATTAAGCTCTGATGCCCCATGCTGTTCAGTTAATTAAAGGATTACTAAAGGCTGGGTGTTTTTTTTTTACCGTAATACATTCTCTGCATTAAGGTAAAGATCGCCCAGTACCTTTTTGTGTCGTCGTCCCCCCCCCCCCCCCCCCCCCCCC
>NW_017307612.1:141704-144411 GCF_000935625.1 Nanorana parkeri
ACCGCCGCCGGTCCCCGAAGCACTCCTCAGTCTCGAACTTCCTGGTTGTGGGAAGGAGATTGAGGGCAGAGGAACTATAGGCTCCTTCTGCCGTCAATCAACCTGTTGGGCAGAGAGGAGGGGCGTGGTCTGCCGCAAGGATGGATGTGTCTATGTGCGCACACTCCCACTTGCGGGCATGGCCGAGGACAAGCATGCAGGGTGCCTCCATAGCAGCCACTTAGCTGATGAAGGCACCTGTGCAAGGGGTGGAGGAAGAGCGCTGCGGGGGCCCACTAGAGAACGAGGAAATTACATTTAATGAAAAACAACAAGGGATTTCTACAAGTATGGGCCTCCCATTTATAAAAATAAAAAAAATAAATGAAGCTTTAAAATAACTTTAATGACGTAAAACAGATGTGATTAGACAAAAGGATGGGGGGTGGTGACAACCAGGTACCAACTCATCGCTAATAATAACTGGTCGCCATTAATAATAATGCATCACATGTATTAATTTTATCATCATTGAGGCTCGTAACAGAAATAACTTTGTTTTTATCACCTGAAAATGAAATATCCCAGCATAGTTTTCGGTGAAGTTTTGGTCTGGAGGTATGACACGGAAAAGTAACTTTTCATTGAGGGTTAGACAAGCAATGGCAGCCAAAAACCAGCAGTCACCTGGGGATAAAAATAATAATGGTTACATGACTGTGTTTTTTTCTGTTATACTAACAGTTACTGGTTGTTTAATCCATGACTGAATTATTCGAAAGCAGCACGTAACTAACACCCACCTAATAAACAGACATTTGTGTGTTGTGGACTGCATGAATCTGTTAATGCATCATGTTCAGAATCGGATTTCGTTAAACATGGTCATGCTGTGTCCAGATTGTCAATCTTAATCTGTAACCTGAGGCATGGAAGTTTACAGGTGTCCAGTCACTGCAGAAAGAAATCCTTGCCATGGAAGCATGGCATCGCACACATTCTCTGCATCTCGACAGCCCGATATATAAAGCCGGCCAGGGAATATGAGTCAGTCTTTTCAGACATCTGATATGAAGACAGAAATGTGTATGCATGTGTACTAAAGTGGCAGTTTTTCATCTTATATATTTTATAGAAGTTTAAAGTGACACTAAACTCATGAGTTAAACTATAAAAATGAGGTAAAAAGCAGTGAAGCGCCACAAACTATCAATCCTCAATGGGAAATCCTCTTGGGCATGCTGCAGGATGCTGCCCCAAAAAAGCCGGGAAAGCTGAGAGTCTGGAAAATAAGCACAAAGGGGGCGCCTTTCCTGGCGCAGGTCAATTTTATTTCAATGAACACAAAGTAAAAACAGAATGGTACTCACAAACATGAGTGTCACACAGCCATGGAATGAAAGCTGACAAGCAGTAAGACATCCACTGGGCGATTCCTGTGTGTAGTGACGTTAACGCGTTTCAATAACGCGTTTATTGAAATAAAATTGACCTGCACCAGGAAAGGCGCCCCCTTTGTGCTTATTTTTTAAACTATAAAAATGCATTCAAGTACCCTATTTATTACCAAAACTAGCTTATATGTGTATCACTCGGCTTTCATCCTCAAATCCTCTCTGAATTTGTGCCAACACTGTCCTTCCTTCTGGAGAGTGGCTACTTTTGTTCCCCATGGTCCCTGTGTGTATTGTAATGTAGCAACTGTTCCAAGCTCACTCCTGTGATGGTCTACAATCTCACATTTAGTTTACTAATTTGCATTGAGATTGTAGTCCATCACAGGAAGGAGCTTGGAGTGGTGGCTACTTTACAACACACACAGAGACCATTGGGAACAAAAATAGCCACCCTCCAGAAGGAAGGACAGTGCCAGCACAAATTCAGAGATGATTTGAGGATGTACAGACAAGTGATACATAAAATAGTTATGTTAATGGAGTGCTTGAATGTATTTTTAAGATTTTAACCTGAGTTTACTGTTATTTTATGACTGGAGAAAAATGATGCTGGATCATGGCATTTTATTAGATCCATGTACTGAATGGCCATCCAAAAGTAGTGTATTTGGATGTATGTAGGAGGGAAGAAGAACCAAAGAACATGCAGGGTAGGATAGGGAGTCCACGTAAGATGACCCAGGAGAAGGACTATCCCGTGATGAGCCCAGGGGTATCTCAACAGGCCAGAGTCAAAGTTTAAATTGAAATATACAGTACTGTGCAAAAGTTTTAGGCAGGTGTGAAAAAATGCTCTAAAGTAAGAATTATTTTCAGAAATAAAAATGTTATTTTTTTATCAATTAATAAATTGGAAAGTAAATGAACAGCAGTGTTAATTTTGATGGCAAATTTCAATTTGGTCTTAGTTTTAGTCTTTTGACTAAAATGCCATTTTAGTTTTAGTCGTATTTTAGTCATAGTGTGGATTTTTACTTTTTAAATTAAAGAGGACAGCAGCCAGTGCCCAAGGTTGAATAGGGCCCCACGGCGGGGGTGGGTGGCCTATGCCACCATCCTTTGCCACCGTCCTTTGCCAGCGTCAGGCCTCTATTCAGCCTTGTGTATCAGCTGCTGTCCTCTTTAATTTAAAAACTAAACTGGCCACCAGAGAGCCCACAGTGGTCACCAGAGAATCCACGGGGATCACTCAGCCCGGCGTCCGGGGGGGTCACTCAGCCCGGCGTCTGGGGGGGGTCACTCAGCCCGGTGTCCGGGGGCGTCACTCAGCC
>NW_017307612.1:144848-145112 GCF_000935625.1 Nanorana parkeri
CCCGGCGTCAGGGGGGGTCACTCAGCCCGGCGTCCGAGGGGGGTTCACTACTCAGCCCGGCGTCCGGGGGGGTCACTCAGCCCGGGGTCCGTGGGGGGTCACTAGATATGTGCGATTCAATTAAGAAAGATTAGTTTTCCGGACGAAATTTGGCTGTATGCATTTTCGTTTGTGGACGAATTTTCAGTCCAGCAAAGTGACATTTAAAAAAAAAATGAAATGAAACTAACGATACGGACATGAAACGGAAATTAACATTCGTAC
>NW_017307612.1:145139-146704 GCF_000935625.1 Nanorana parkeri
GCGGGGTGGGGGGCCCAGCCTAAAGCCGTGTAAGGGGCCCCAAAATTTGTGATGGCTGCCCTGCCAGGAAGTAATGGTTTAGCCCCCACGGAGCCCTGATCTCAACATCGAGTCTGTCCTGGAATTACGTGCAGAGACAGAAGGATTTGAGGCAGCCTACATCCACAGACGTTATGTGGTTAGTTCTCCAAGGCGTTTGGAACAACCTACCTGCCGTTCCTGTGTGCAAGTGTACCTAGAAGAACTGAAGAATTTATTCTGTTTTGAAGGCAAAAAGTGGTCACACCAAATATTGATTTGATTTGCATTTCTCTTCTGTTCATTTACTTTCAATTTTGTTAATTGTTAAAAATAAACTATTAACACTTTTATTTCTGAAAGCATTCTTACTTTACAGCATTTTTTCCACATCTGCCAAAAACGTGTGCACAGTACAGTATATGTGTGTGTGTGAAGGATTCCATTCTTCATTCAACATGTATGGATTAATATCTATTCTAGCACTCAGCATTTCCATCAATTTTAATTCCTTGACCTAGTGGAACAGATTACAGATGGTTGGAGGTTGGATGAGTTTTCATTTTGAAGTAATAAGACATCAAGCTGCTCTGAGGATGAGTTTGAAGAGTTTTAGATATTTAGTTACTATGCTTTCGTGATTGTTTGAGAACCTTGTTTGTTTTAGTTGTAACTGGTTAGGAATGCATGCTACATGTTACCTGGAAAGTATAATAGGCGCAATGCCCACATCATCTTTAGGTCATCAATATTGAGAGTATGTGGCGGTTCCTCCAACCCAGTCGAAAAGTTAGTTTGTTTTTGTATGTAACCATTTCTCTTTTCCTTTGTAACGCTAAATAAACTATTAAATAAATGTATATCCTTTTAGATCACTTTGAGTCTATTCTTCTCTTAACACAATGCTACATAGTTTGAACCTGTACATAATATTTCATTTGGCAAACACAGTGGGTGGGCATTCATTCTAACCTATTAATACTGTACAATGATCTTTGTCATACCTAATTTCTCATGCAGGAAACAATTAAACACGAGTGATTGTGTAATTTGAGTCCTCAAATCTTTCTATCCTTATTAAGGCCTGAGGAAGTGGGAGATCTTTCTTGTACAAGTATTTTTTATTTATTTAGGAAAAAACAGAAACAGAAATACGTTCCATCCACAAGGAAACAATGCCAAAAGGCGCATGTGGGAAAAAACATCACGGTACATTATTAGAACGGTGCACTGATGGGTTACAGCATGACAGTCATATAATAGCTAGTGCAATGCATCACCATAAATCTGGACATAATATGACATCTGCAGAAAACAAAGAACCTCCCACTCATGAACCCGTGCGAAATCTAATAAAACCAAGATAACCTATGCATAGGCTCCTCGGGTGGGCTAGCCCCTGCTTAAGGCCCGGAGCGGACTTCAGGGCTTTCGATTTAGTCTCATTCACCTGCAGACAGGAAAACCCTTCAAAATCCGATAGTGTACGAAATAAATTGGGAAGGCAGATATGAGGGGAGGACAAGGCTAACAGGATATCATCTGCG
>NW_017307612.1:150765-151100 GCF_000935625.1 Nanorana parkeri
CGCACAAGAAGAGCGTACCGTGGGCATGAGTATCAATCAGTGCCAATAAGTGGGTCAGGAATGGGAGCGGCGAAAGGTTCGGAGCGTAATAGCAAAGAACGGTAATGGGGGATCCTAATACGTCACCCGATAGCAGGAGGTAGCGACCCTGAGGATCTGAGATGCTCTTAGTGCATTGGAAGTGCGTCCGTTTGTGGAAGGCAACCAATACACCCCTATGTTTGGTAGTGGCAGAGGCCAGGAAAACTTGAGGGTAGGAAGGGTGAAAGTAGCCCGGGGCAGAGGTCGCGGAAAAATGAGTCTCTTGGAAACATCCAATGTCCACGCCCTGGGTG
>NW_017307612.1:151507-194193 GCF_000935625.1 Nanorana parkeri
GGAAGAGGAAGGGGGGAGGAGGAAGGGGGGAGGGGGAAGGGTGTAAGGAGGAAGAAGAGGGGGGGAGGGGGAGAGGGAGGGAGAGGGAAAGGGAGAAGGGGGAGGACAGTGGGAGATCTTTGAACCCCCAAAGTGTGGTGGCTGTTCTGTGTAGTCTCTTTGAGAACAATTATCAATATTAAAGCAGGTGGACTCTCAGACCTATGTTTGGTGCTTTCATTGGACTTCGTATGAGCAAAAAAAACTTGAAAGTGGTTCTAACTCTTCCCCATTCTTTCCAAAACTTTAAAAATATTGGCTAGAGATGCTCTTTCAAGTGTATTTCCACTTTTGCAGCCAAATCGGGATAACACCTATTGTATTATTGTTATATGTTCACATTAATTTAAAAACAAAATGATGCTTACATTCTTAAGTGCTTTTTGCTTGCTTAAAAAACCTACCTAGTCTCCTGCTATGTAATGTTAAGGAGGGGGTTGTGCAAAGTTATGTTTTCTCTAATCAATCCTATCTGTACTGTGCTGGCAGATTTAATTATCGATTGTAAACTAGAGACTTAGGGGGTTATTCACAAAGCTGCCAAAGGATCTAGCCGTAGCTTCGGCTGATCCGTCGGCTAGCTTCGGCCCCAGGACCCCTTCGGTTCAGGGCTGCTCTACGGGCTATTCACCATTGCCCGCACAGCTCCCGAAGTTGGCCGAGGGCCTCAGTCGAGCTGCAGACATATGCTGGTGAAATCAGCCGTACAAGCCTGAAGTGAATAGCCGAACAGCGCTCGGCTCACTTCACTTCGGGTCGGTTATTTACTCGGCTGCCTATGGCAGCTTTGTGAATAACCCCCTTAAAGATCTAGAAGCATTGTATGTTAGTGAGTGGAAGCTGTAGATGGAAAGTCTGAAAGATGGAAAATCTGCACAAAAGCCTCCACTAAAGAAACAGCTGAAAGGCAAATATATTTAAAAAAAAATTTTTCATTACGTTGTATGAATAGGAACACAGAACAAATATACAGAGGGGTTTTCTCAAATTTCACTGCAAACTACACTTTAAACTCATCCTGTGTCAGATTCTTGTGTCTGCTGCCACCTTTGCTCTTACACACATCCCCATATTACAGAGCTGTGAGCGATACAACCCACATCCAGGTCTTCACCCAGAATAACACAGATTATTTTGCTGTACTGAAGGCTTTATTTGGTCTAGGAACTCCCATAGTTAACATTAAAGTTGAACCAGATAGCTAAATTCACATACATTAACTGTTTTACGTGCCAAAGGATTTGTAATTTAAAGCCTTAAAGCACAAGCAGGTCCTCGACAACCCTGGAGTCTACACTGTCTTTGTGCAGTTCCCCAACCTTTGCTTGATATTGGACAGTGAAAGAGCAGTAACATACTGACAATGTCATCCCTCTGCTCTGCCCTCCAGTATGCATTTTCACTTTACTATACTGTCAGCAGTGTGCAAAGCAAAAGATCCTTAATTGCACTGACACCTCCTCTTCCAGTCTAAGGACTCACAGAATTACAGAAAGCTATAATTAAGACATATTCAGGTACTTTTGATAAGTATATGTAAAAAGGATGTACTAAATACATAACTGTATTAATTGATATTTTTTATGTTGGCCTGAAGCTAAGCTTTAAAAATCTATAATAATAGTAAAACCTTTAAATACAAACCAAACATGCCTCTATTTTTTAATAAGTCACAATAAGTAATCTGAATAAGTAAAATCTACTATTGCACACATATTGCCAGAGATTTTAGTGTTGGTAAATATATAAAATCTAAAATACATGTATAGTAAACATGTCAATCCTACCTAAATCTCCTTGACAGATATCTGTTCTGTTCGCCCCACCAATTATAAACTCAGGATTTTCGCATATTTCCTACAAGAGAATGGAAGAATATGAACAATGCAAGTACAAGACACATAAATACATAATTCAGAAATAGTTAAAAAAGACTATCACATCCACTACTACATGTTAAACTCAGGGCTTGTTCACACTATATCCAGTGCGTTCCAGCATAGTTAGTGGCCGGAACGCACTGGATTGCATAGAGCAGGGGCGCCCACGATTTTTCATCTGGAGATCTACTTTTCAAATGATGAGCTCAATGAGATCTACCCACGAAAAAACACCTGCATTCAGGGGAAGTGGCGGTGCATTGAAATCATGGGCACCGGAGCCAGGAACCGCAGGCAGGCCCCTCGCCCACAGTGCGATCGCCTGCACCTGGAACCTAGGCACATTAGTGCCTGTGTTCCAGTCCAGTGCAATCCGGAAAAATGCTGCAAGCACTATTTTTGCAGATCGCACTGGACTGGAATGCAGTCACCAATGTGCCTGCGTTCCGGGGGCGGGCGATCGCACTGTGGGCGGGGGGCATGGTTGTGGTGCCATTGACTTCAATACAACCCCACACCCCCTCCCGCCCCTGAACGCAGGGAATTGGCCGGCTTACATTCCAGTGCGTCCTAGAAGCCTGTCCTCCCACAGTGCTCGTGTGGCCGATGTTGCACATGGGGAGAGGTGTCCCGCCCCTTTCCATTTGCAGTGTCTGACCCATTCAGCCGGCAGCCGCACGAGCACCGCAGGAGCATAGCCGTAGCCAGCTCCTTTTGCGCCCGTGTCAAGAAAAAAAAACAGTGATGTCACACAGTGCCCTGCCTCCAGGGTTTTTTTACTATTTTTTATTTAATTTTTATTATTTAATTTTTAACTCTTGAGGGAGCTTTGGGAAATATTAGGGGTCTAAACAGCCCCCTGATATTTCCCTTTTAATATAGAAAAAGAGATTGAGGACAGAAAGTCCTCAATCTCTTTTTCTGCAGCCTCTGTTCTAAGTGAATGGAAAGCACAGAGGCTTCCCATTCATTCAGAAAATATTTTACTATCATCCAGTTTCTGAATGGGGAGGAGCCTCTGTAGTGAGTGCTTCTCCCCATTGAGAAACTCATGAATGAACAGGAAGTGATGTAAATCACATCCTGTTCATTCATAACTGGGGACACATAGCACTATGTGTCCCCAGTTATTTACAAACACTGGAGTGATCAGCTCATCGCGGGAGCTGAGCGGTGAGGAGAGAGACGCTCGGCCAGGTTCCGACAGCCGCCGCCTCTCTCTCCCCTCACCGCTCGCCTTAGTTCTGTGACAGCGGCTCCTTCCTCCGCCCCCTCCCGCCGCGGGCTGCAGGGCTTCTGTCACTTCTCGGATCCCGCTGCATCCAGATGGGGAGAGCAGCAAGGATCCAGAGAAATACCATGGGCGGGAGAAGAGGCCATTGCGATCTACCACTGATCGCTACGCGATCGACTGGTACATCGCGATCGACTTTGTGGGCACCCCTGGCATAGAGCAATCCTCCTTGCGTTCTGTGGTGGAAGGGGGCAATGCCATCGGTCCGGTGCGATCGCAACATTATTTTGAAAAATGTTTTATCAAAATATCATTCTGTTTTAAATGATATTATGTATCTGGAGGGTTCCCTAGCAGAGGACAAAGGTCGCACAGAAAGGAAAATCTTCGTTGGGGCAAGTCCTCACCTGATGAGGTTTGTCGTACTTAAGGTATAGGTCCTTTCCATCTACAGCTTTTGGTTGCCTTAGTCATTTGCTACCCCCTGCTGCGGTACTCTATTGCCCTTTTCCACCTCATACAATCCCCCCCTCTCACTACCTTCCTTCTTCACCCCCTTCCCCCAAACTTTCTCTTCTTTTAGCTGAAAGCCTCCGACAGATGGTCACGAAAATCAGAGATGTGGAAAATGAGCAAAAAGAAAAAGAAGGAAGGATTTGCAGGTGCCTGACTCAGTAGACCTGGCGGCAGACATGGGGACGTATTTTCGTAAAGTCGGCAGAACGCTCCCCTGTCAATTGTCGGATATAACAGAGACAGGATCGAGCGGTGCTACTTCCCCTGCCGACTTACTGACGAGCAGAGAACGGGGGGAGAGGAGCCGAAAGGAGAGGGCAGCAGTGAGGAATGAGATGAGTAGCGAGCCTGCCTAACCGCATTGTACATGAGATTACAGAGAGGGGAGAGACAGAGATCACAGAGCCCAGCAGGACACAACAAAGGAGATGGAAGATACTGGGGAAGTACCTGAACGTTTTACCAACAAATGAGGACCTGGATTTAGGGTTTAGACGCCTGGACGAGCTACACAGAGCAGTTATGAAAGAACTACGATCAGACTTGCATACTTTCCATAATAGAATAGAAACAATGGAGTCGATAATACAGCCTATGATTGACACACAGACAGATGTACAAGAGGCTATGAAGTGACCACAAAATCAGGTAGTAACCCTCTGGTCACGGGTAGATGACTTAGTAGATGACTTAGAGGACTGTCAAAGATGGAATAACATCCGCCTGCGGGGCATACCGGAGCTCATGGGACAAAACAATTTATTGTCTACAGTCCAGGAGATCTTTAATGTATATCTGTCATGCACCGTTGCTATTTCTGAATTTCTGGGGATCACAGCTGCGGTTCTCAGTTCCCCCTCGTGGTTTAAGTGCGGTAGTTAGACTAGAATCCCAGGCGTCACTCTCAGTCAGGAGCGGAGAGTTTGGGATTCGAGCATCATTGGCCCCATAACCCAAAAGGAAGAGCAAGTGCAGCGGAGTTATTCCTTCATAACCAAGAGTTACAAGTGAAAAAAAAGGATACTTAAAGTCCGTCACAGAAGTAGCCACTTATGAGGAGATAGGTCCCTCTAGAATCTCTGGGAAACAGGTTCACAGCAATACCATATACAGCTTAGCGGAGTAGATGCAGAGCTTAGCAAGTCCATACACAGCACATGGAAGCACAAGTCACAGTCAGAGGTGTGGATTACATGGAGAGGTAATGTAAGCATACAGGCATTTCCTTTTGCTGCGACATTTGTCGCAGCAAAAGGAACTTATAATTCGGAAGGCCAGGGAACAAGGTGGTCTCGATTATAAAGGGTCCCGCATCTCCCTTTTCCCAGACATCTCACGAAGGACGTTAACAAAAAGAAGGGCAAAGCGTCCAATAACACAGAGGCTGAGGGACGCAGGAATCCAGTATCGATGGGGGTTCCCATTTCACCTGAGTGTAAAAAAAATGGCTGGCTTATCGTTATTCACTCACCAGAAGATGTACAAACATTTTTGACGCAAATGGATTTATCATCGGTAGAGTTAGAAAATTGTCCAGATCCACTAATGCCGGTGTATAAGAGGAAACCGCAATGGGATCCCTGGAAACCAGCAGATCCTTCAGCTAGAAAGACTGAGCCGGACAAGGAGGATAGGCGACCAAATAGACATAAATAAGGAGACTCCAGTTTTACATCAATTTGCCTGTCTTTTCCCTTTTTTTAAAATCTTTTTTCCATCCCCTTTCCATTTTTGTTTGCTTTTCCCCTCCCTTCTGGGAGGGTAAATGAGTTATAAGTACAACTTGGTTGAAATATTCATGAAATGTAAGACACTGCCCTTGGGAAGTGATATCAAGTAATGTATTGCATTACATATTTGAAGTTCTCTGCATTTAATGTTAGTACTTATGGCTCATTAGAGAGTCGTCTAATAACGATAAACACTTTGCATTATTCCTAGTCCCATGCTTACCCCGCTTTATGCTTGTTTTTTTTAAATATCAATATGTGCCCTGGTTGGACAGGGGTAGATGGAGTACTAGATTTGTGGGGTGAGCGATGGGTGGAGGGGGGTATAGAATTTTTAGAGTTCTGGAGGGTAAGGAAAATGGCAGTAAGAGGAGGATAGGGAGGGAATTAAATAGGTTATGGGATATACACGGATGGTATACTTGTGATAAATACAACAAGACACTTTTTTAAAAGACACTGGATTCGTAAAGGAGAAGGAAAGTTGGGGATATAAATAGACAAATTACATATATGTGAGATTTCACAGGGTTAGGATAGAGGTGATCACTAGTATATATTAATCAAAGGAAAGATACACATAAAATTACACTAAAGATAACACACCTATGGCTTGTGGGTTAAAATAATGAGATGAAAAGGGAGATAGCACAGAAGGTGGGGAAATAAGGACTTGAAGGGAGAACAAACATGCTATTATTTATTTATGAGGGTTTTAACAGGGAGGTAATTAAGAAATTCCCTTCCCCCTATACCATTCACTCTACTAAATAACTGTCTACCAGGGTAATATGAGATATTAAAATAATTGATTCGGAGCTACATGCAGGTGGTTAGTTAGCTTCTCAAAGGGTTGGGAGAGGTGGGGAGGAGTGGAGGAGGAGGGAGAGGGGAAACAAGGGAAAGTGGACACCTATAGCATTAGGAAAATAAAACAGGCGTGGGTTTGACTTATTGCTTGGGCTATCTCCCCCGGGTAGAAGCCGGCATTGCTGATATAGGCTCGGAAGCCATACTCTGTCCTGGAGAGATTGAACTGGTGTATGAGGATAAATGTTTGGTGTGGGATTTTTTTTGTTTTTTGTGCAGGGGTATGTAGGAATAAAGGTGAAAATTATTTTATGCAGGAGAGAATGAATCACGAGAACAGATTAGTGATTAAAGGGGAATATAAGTACAATGAATAACATAAAGTTTGGATCCCTAAAAGTTAGGGGCCCTAATGTACCACATAAATGCTCCCAGATTTTTTGTGATATGTATATTCAGCAAGTACTTGAGTACTTTACTTACAATAAACACACTTCAAATGCTCCTCGATTCCTAAAATGTCCACTAGATATTATTCTAAGTGGCACATGAGCAATTATGCCCAGAGTAAATCACCAGGGGTAGCTATAGGCTTCCATACATCATTACAGGTAACAGATATCCAGGTAGCAAGTGATGAGGAGGGGCGGTTCCTCTTTGTGAAGTGTAGAATATATGACAAGCAGTATACGCTTGCAAATATTTATCTATCTAATAAAGGTCAAATGGCGGCTTTAATGAAGATACTTAGCAAACTGAGTAATTTCATGGAAGGAATTTTAGTAGTGGGGGGGGGGGGGGGGCGTAATCTAACAATGGATCCCAAAATGGATACTTCGAAGGGATCAGTGCATATCCCACATGCCCAGCCTAATAGATCAAAACAATCATAGATCATTGACACACTCTTCTTATAGCCGAATAGACTATTTCTTCGTCTCTCATTGCTTAATAAGTTGGCAAATACAAGTGAATATAGGAGTGCAAATATGGTCAGATCATGCACCAATATTTTTTACTATTACACCTCCAAACACAATGAAGGCGCAAGCAATGTGGAGACTTAATGAAACTTTAATACAAGATCCAATCACATAGGTGGCGATTAACCAAGCCATTGCAAATTTATAATAGACCACAAATCTGATACTGCAGCTCTCCCAATGAAATGGGAAGCACTGAAGGGAGTAATACGAGGGGTACTGGTGTCCCATGAAAAAATAAAAACCCTTTTGAAACAAAAAAAAAAAAGAGAAAAAGATCAAGATATTAGATAACTATTGGATGATATACATCAACTGGAATGCCGGTATCAAAAGAATGCGGATGTAGAAATTTTTAAAAAATTACAGCAGAAGAGAGTAGAACTCCACCAAACATTAAATCTGGGGTACCAATGGCATAAAGACAGCGTTAAGTGAATAATGCATGCATTTGGAAATAAGAGCAGTAGACTATTAGCCCGCTCGATTAAAGAAAAACAGGGAAGTACGTATATCCCAAAAATCTGTTGCCCGTAATAGGGTATGGTCAATTCCTCAGAACAGATTGCAAAAGTTTTTTATAAGTACTGCAAGAACCATTTGGACCCGTTTCCCACAGAAAATAAAACACCGGGAGCCACAAAACTCTTTTGACATCTAAAATGAATAACACTGCATATATCATTTTTTACCTTTATGCTATGTATAGCATGTATATAGCTATATGTGGGCTTAGTAACGCACTGGACTCTGGACTTAGTGACGCACTGGACTCTGGGCTTAGTAACGCACTGGACTCTGGGCTTAGTAACGCACTGGACTCAGGGCTTAGAACCGCACTGGACTCTGGAGACCCCGCAGAGCCCACCTGAGAGTGACCCTGCAGAGCACACCATAGATCCAGCACAGCACACCATTGATCCTGCACAGCCCATCTGAGACTCTCTATGGAGGGCTCTGCAGGGCCTCAGGTGGGTCCCTTTCCCTGTACCTCATCCCAACTCCTCTTACCTGCTGCTGCTGGGGCCTGGCCTCCTCCACCCCCTCCCCAGTCACCTCTGCCATGCAGCCCCTGGTACAGCTGATACTCATGTAAGAGGCCCCCCAGGCTGCCCAGACCCCCGGCCATACCCCCTGATGGCAGTGCTCTATCAAAGTTTTTGACTACGTTACAATGTATGACCGGTGACGTGGTCACACTTTTCAATGTAATCCCGCCCAATGTGAGTGTGAGCTCACATTCCACCCCACTCACAAAGTTGGATAGAGGTGTTCCAGGGCAGATCAGTTCTCCTACACATACGATTTGTGATGCCGATCTGCCCTGGAACAGCTGAGAAAGCGTTGGAATGCTTGACCTATTGGTGGTCACACATTCCACCACCGAAAAACTGGGCGGGATTACATTGAAATGTGTCACACATTCCAACCTAGTCACCAACTTTGATAGAACAGTGGCTTGTCTAATCATTTCATCAGAGAAATAGATTATAATAAGCAACATTACAGTGTAATGTTCCCCATTATAATCCACTTCTCTAATTAAATAAAATAACAGCACACAGTGTGCAGTTAAACCAGTACCAGTTGACACCACTCAGTCCACAAAAATAAATGCTGTTAGTCTACAACAGTACTTAAGAGCTGAGTGTATTTCTAGCAGATGAACATTTATTAAACATGTACTTGCAGGGTCTTTAAATGGATACAACACAGGGAAATGTGTATGCATTATAGATGTACTACCTTTCTTTTTTATTTTGTCCTTGTCATTCAAAATGCATCCAAATACCCCATTAACAAAAATGTAGCCTATTTCTGTTTCACTTGGCTGTAGATCCTCAAATAATCTCTGAATTCATGCTGACACTGTCCTTCCGTCTACAGGGTGGCTACTTTTGTACCCCATGCAGTGGCATAACCAGAGTTACGGGCGCCCGGGGCAGAACAAAAGTTTACGCCCCCCGGTCTCAGACAGCTGTCTCCTGCAGAGACCCCCACAGACCCTGCAGTCTGCCGGATCTCAGGGGGGCTGTGCAGGATCTGTGGTGGGCTTTGCAGGCTGCAGAGCCCCCTACGGATCCTGCAAAGCCCCCACGGATGCTGCAGAGACCCCCTGAGGCCCTGCAGTCTGCTGGATCTCAGGGGGGTTGTGCAGGATCTGTGGTGGGCTTTGCAGGCTGAAGAGACCCCTATGGATCCTGTAAAGCCCCGCACAGATCCTGCAAAGCTCCCACAGATCCTGCAGAGACCCCCTGAGGCCCTGCAATCTGCTGGATCTCAGGGGGGCTGTGCA
Source organism: Nanorana parkeri (assembly GCF_000935625.1). Lineage (NCBI taxonomy): Eukaryota > Metazoa > Chordata > Amphibia > Anura > Dicroglossidae > Nanorana > Nanorana parkeri. The sequence goes on from NW_017307612.1 coordinate 160,996, forward strand.
GGATCTGTGGTGGGCTTTGCAGGCTGCAGAGCCCCCTACGGATCCTATAAAGCCCCCCACGGATCCTGCAAAGCCCCCCCACAGATCCTGCAGAGACCCACTGAAACTTTGCAGTCTGTCGGATCTCAGGGGGGCTGTGCAGGATCTGTGGTGGGCTTTGCAGGCTGCAGAGCCCGCTACGGATCCTGCAAAGCCCCCCACAGATCCTGCGAACCCCCACAGATCCTGCAGAGAGCCCCTGAGACTCTGCAGTCTGCCGGATCTCAGCTGGGCCCTGCCAGCACAGTCAACTCCTATCTGGCACGGGAAAACAAGCCTCCTCCACTGCCTTGGCTCCCAATCATCGTTGCTTCTGGAGCCTCCTCCGCTGCAGTCATCGGCCCTCCCGTCTCCTCCATCTTCACCCCGCATCTTCCATCTCTGCCTGCTCTCCCATGAAGGGCATTCAGCCAGTGGCATAAGCAGCAGCCACCGTACCAGCCAGATGATGAGGTGATGATAAATTAAATAAAGCCTAAAGCATTCAAAACTAATGGAGCCACCACATCTAAGGAATGGTAAGCTGCAATATATGACATTTTTGCTTTTGGGTTTCAAATACACTTTAAGCTCCTCTGTAATCCACAAGAAACCAATGAAATTGTTAGGTAGATTTTTCCCCAGAATACACTAAGCTAAAACTAAAAACGTTTTAGTTGGACTGACTCTACAAGAGGATTTAATCACAAGCAAACACTAAACACACTTGAAATATGAGACAACTGTGAAAAATCCTTGTGCTACAAGATATTCTGCAGCTGACTTGTAACATTTGGATGTCTGCCATCCTTCTGTCGGCTTTCACAGGAGATCAGCATAAGGTCATTGCTGGGTAAAAGGAGGTGACTTGAAAAGAAAAGGCCGTGCATACTACAGCAACCAGTGATGTTAGCTTCCTTTTTGGTCTGTTAGATATACAATTGAAAGGATTTTGTTATATATGTGGTAGATACCTTTTCATCCTAGCAGAAATCTGGTGAGCTGATAAAATCTTGTGCTCTCTGCGCCGCAATGAGTACGCCTCTCAATAGTAATGAACAGGGTCATGGTGTGGATGAGCCATAAAGAGAGGACCCGCCCAGGACATTGTGGCTAAAAAGGCAGTGGGGGATTAATTACACGAATACTGTATAATTGTCCTTTAAGGCCTCATTCACACTGCCGCGCGTATGCAAGCGCACGTACGTATTGTACCATATGCAACATATGCAAATAAATGGCTCCATACACACAGCCGCGTATGGAGCCGAATATTTGCGCAGCGTATATTTGCGCAAAAACAGAATGGAACAGAGATGCGTCCAGGCAGCGTATCTCTGCATATTTACGCGCACATACGAGTGTCTATGCGCACAGCACATTAAAATTCCATTATGAGTGATGCATTCTGGGATTGCATATAATGCACGCATATACGCGCATAGACGCTCGTATATACGCAATATACAATTTTGCTTGCATTGTGTGTGAATGAGGCCTAAATGTAAAACATGATCAGAGCTATAAATCCAGGCTGTCATTTAAAGTCTATAGTCAATTTTTTTACTTTTGGAGAGAGTACAGAAGGAATTGAAGTCTTGTTAAGTTTTCTTGCCATCAAGGTTATCATATGATTTCAGCTTTCTCTATCTTTGGATCTACTAATCATTTTGACATTCAGTTTTCACTGAAAATAAGCTCTGTTATCAGAGGCGTAACTAGAAACCCCAGGGCCCCGGTGCAAGAAACCATTAATGCCCCCCCCCCAATAAAAACATGATTTTGATACTTTTTATTTAATAGAAGAAAAAAAAAAAGATATGTTTTTTTTTTAACTTTCAGGGCTAGTTCACATCAGCTCCAGTGTGTTCCGGCCGATTTAGTGCTGGAACACACTGGATTGCAACCCGGCCAGCTCACTGGTGGTATTCTATTCTGCATTGCTGTATAATGATTATACAGCAATGCAGAATACCACCAACTATGCAGGACTACAAGTCCCAGCAATGCATTATAATGTACATAATAACAGCTTTTTAACCCCCCCCCTCCCCCCACCCACACACGTGCATCCCTACTTAATAATATAACACAGACTGCCCCCCCCAACAGGCGGAACACCAGGGCCCGGTCGCAATTGCGACCATTGCGACCCTGGTAGTTCCGTAAGTGTCTGTTATCTGTTTTTATAATGAGATGCTCTGTTTGAATTGCCTATATTTATAAAAGGTTTAATGGAAGACAAAAACCTCAAACCACCTATATAGGTAAACTACAAAATCTCATAAATGCATACAACAATAGTGGCCAGTACTTTGGCATAGTGGTTAGCATATCAGCCTTGCAGTACTGGGGTCCTTGGTTTGAATTGTGACCAGGATACTACCTGCATAGAGTTTTCATGTTTTCCCTATGTTTGTGTGGGTTTCCTTCAGGCAGTGGCGTAACTACCACTATAGCAGCCTACGCAGCCACTATGGGGCCCGGTCAGGAGCAGGAGGGAGGTCTAGGGGTCCTTAATTTCTGTGCAGCCGCAAGTCAAAAACTGCACCGTCGCAAGGAACCTAATTACACTGAACATGCAATCCTCTCCCCTGCCACATTGTAGAGCCGGGGAGGGGCGGAGTTATCTCCTGCCTGAGTTCGGCTGGAGGAGAAGCAGTAGAGTGGAAGTGTGATCTTCACTGTTGCTAGGACTGCTGGCAAGTAAGGGGGGGGGCTGCAGGAGCCACTGAGCTGCAGGAGCCATTAACACTGCGGTAAGGTGACTGCAGTGTGATTACATAGTTACATAGTATTTGAGGTTGAATAAAGACATTACTCCATCAAGTCCAACCTATAGGATCTCATTCTTAGGAGTACTTATACCCCTGTATATTACGGCCCCTTAGGAAATCGCCCAAAAGTTCCTTGAACAATTCCACACTCTTAGCTAAAATCACTGCCTGCGGCAGTGAGTTCCAGACCCTAACAGCTCAAATGGTGATGTGATGGCTATGTCTCTGGTATATGCTTTCAAGCATATGTTGTACCAAAAAAAGGAAGCTGCAATCCCACCAAAATGTCCATTTAGCAGCCTGATAATTCCAGCTCATTGGTGACTTGTAAAATCCAGGCTGAATGTAAACTAAGTGTAGGTGGAGTGGATCAGGGTATGAACTGTTTGTGTTATGGGGGCAGTGTTGAAATGCACATAATAAAAAGGCATGTTATTACATATGCCACGCCTGTGTTTTGTATGAGCAGAGGATAATTAGAGACTTGGGAAAATGCGTTATCAACTACTGTATAGTGGCTGTAGATAGATGGGGGTGAGGCATAGTGTTATGAGTGTTATGTTTAGTTTATATGCAACTCTATGATTCATCTCTGTGGCACTTGTTTCCTGTGATGCGTTTCCTGTTCCTGTTCTGTGTGTTCTCTTCTAAGAACATGACTTCTGTACACTAACGGCTTATACTGTCATTATTATCACAGAAAACATGGTGTCAGAAGTACTTGAATCTGCGCTGCTTCTACTCATGGGACGCTGAAAGCTTGCCTGTCTTGCAGTGAGAGGCCTTAGAGCTGAATGTGCCTCCTGTAGCGATTGCAGTCCTGTCCTGAAAGCTGAGCACTGGAAGCAAGAAAACCAGCACCATGGCAACTGCACACAGCATTCCACTACCTGAGACAATGAGGGTGAGTGGGGATTGCAGCAGTAACTGGGATAACTTCAGAGCTGAGTTTGAGGATTACTCCCTAGCAACAGGATTACATGAGAAGCCTGCAGCAGTGCAAGCAGCTACACTGAGGAGAGTTATGGGCAGTGAATGCCTTCATGTTTACAAGCATAATCTGAACCTCACAGAGGAGCAGAAGAGTGACACTAAGGCTGGGTTCACACCTAGGCGTAATGAATATTCCCGTCTGTCGCGCCGTATTTTTACCGCGATTCGCGGTAAAAAAAACGCGCCACAAACACGCGTTTCCGAGGGCTAACTTGGCTGTATCCCAATGGAAACGCCCAACAAAAACGGCCCAAAGAAGTACATGTACTTGTTTGGGCGTAGGCCGTTTTGTAGGGTGTTCAGACGGGCGGAAATACGGAAAGGTGTGAACCATACCCATAGAAAACAATGGGGGATTTTCATGTTTGTACGTTTTGTAGAGTGTTCATAGAGCATTGAACCCGCGACAAAACGTAAAGGTGTGAACAGGGCCTTAAGCTATCCTGGATGCATTAGAAGCTTTTTTCAGACCTTCTAAAAATGTCATATATGAAAGATATATATTTGGCAGCTGCAAGCAAGGAGAAAGTGAAACAATAGAAAACTTTGTCACACGGCTAAGAGAAAAAGCTGCAAGCTGTGACTATGGGTCTCTGAGAGATGAACATATTCGTGACAAAATAGTTCTGGGTATCACTAGTGAAAGCACACGCCGACACCTATTGAGAGAACATGATTTAAACCTACAAGCAGCAATTGTGATATGCAACAGCCAAGTTTGAAGAACCACCAGCACAAGCTTCAGCACAAAAATCACCAACGCAACTCACCTGGGAGCACGCCTGCATCATGCAGGTACTGTGGCAATGTGCATATATGAGAGAAAGAAAAGTGCCCTGCATATAGGAAAAGCTGTAGAGCATGTGGTAGATTAAATCATTTTGCTGGAGTGTGTTTGTCTAGTAAAACAGAAGCAAGGAAACTGCACACAGTTGAGCACATGTCAGATCTTGAGAATGCACACTTGCTTAGCACTGATGTGGTTTACATGAAGGAATGCATTGGTGCTGTACAATCTAAAGGCCAAAAATGGTTTGTAAATCTCAGACTAAATAATATATGCCAACCGTGCCAGCTGGACTCGTGTGCAACATGTAATGTCATGAGTTTAAAAGACAAAATGAGACTGGCACCTAGGGCACCTCTTCAGCCTAGTGGCACCAAACTGAAATTATATTCAGGGGAGCAATGGAATCAATGGGACGTTTCCGAACAGAATGCTGCATATACGTGGACATATGCACAAACTTGAATTTGAGATTGTGGAAGCCAATCAGAAACCGCAACACTCAGTTCTTAAGCTTACAATTCAGAAAATTTGCCTTGAATGGGAGTTTGAGCATGTAACTTCCTCACCACGGCATCCACAGGCTAACGGCAAAGCTGAATCTGCGGTGAAGATTGTAAAAATTTTATGCAAGAAAGCACAAAGTGATGGTAAAGACCAGTGGAAGGCCATCTTACATTAGAGGAACACTCCAACTGTGGGCATGGATAGTAGCCCAGCACAGAGACTGATGTCACGATGATTAAAGACCTCCTTACCTGTGGCCAACAAGTTACTTGAACCCTCTGTGATACAAGGGGTACCGGAAAAGTTACGGCTTAAGAGGCAAGTTTTCAAGGCACAATATGACACATCTGCAACAGATTTGCCTGCATTGAATATTGGGGAATGAATCCGTATGAAACCGCTGCCTGGAGATCGAACAAGTCGCTGGAGAATGGGTACTTGTCTGCGAAAGGTTGCACCACGCTCCTATCTTGTGGACATTGATGGAACTCTATCGTCGCAATCGTGTGGATCTGCGTGTGGCTGAAAAGTCTGATTCACATTATCCAGTTGACAGGCCAGACTCGCCCGGTAATGCAAGGGCAAACTCACCAATTGGTGGTAGGGAATGTACAGTGATGATGCCACAGACTAATGTTAATGACAGTCCAGAGCAAGCAGTTACAGGTGAAACTCGAATAATTAGAATATCGTGCAAAGTTCATTTATTTCACTAATGCAACATAAAAGGTGAAACTAATATATGAGGTAGACTCATTACATGCAAAGCAAGATAATTCAAGCCGTGATTTGTCATAATTGTGATGATTATGGCTTACAGCTCATGAAAACCCCAAGAACCCCAAATCCACAACCTCAAAAAAGTAGATTATTACATGCAATCAATAAAACAAGGATTGTACATAGAACAATATCGGACCTCTGAAAAGTACAAGCATGCATATGTACTCAGTACTTGGTTTGGGCCCCTTTTGCAGCACTTACTGCAATTACTTTTGCACGATATTCTAATTATTCGAGTTTCACCTGTATATCGGACGGGAGTGAAGAGCAGAGCATGCCAGTAAGTGGTGAGAAGAGCCCAGTAACCTCGGAGAGGGCTAAGAAACACTTTATACAACGAGGGTCAGTCTTTACACGCAGTGGTAGACATTCACAACCGCCCAAAAGACTTAACCTGTAAATATGTTATTACAAGGATTCATCCAAATTTCACAATGATCATTTATTAAGAGGGAGATGTTATGAGTGTTATGTTTAGTTTATATGCAACTCTATGATTCATCTCTGTGGCACTTGTTTCCTGTGATGCGTTTCCTGTTCCTGTTCTGTGTGTTCTCTTCTAAGAACATGACTTCTGTACACTAACGGCTTATACTGTCATTATTATCACATAAAACACCTAGTACACATATTAAATGCCAGGATAACAGTAGAGATCATAATGTACTATAATTTGCATGCTGTGTCTCCTTCCTCCTTTAGTTGCTCTATAAACAACTATAAAAATAATTAATATTTAATGGTTCTTGAAACTAAATACATTTGATTGATAACATCTATTGAGTACTTTACTGTTGTGTTGAATACATTTGCAGATTACATTTTCTCATTATGATTCCACCAAGCATCAAAATATTATTAACGTTAATATGACAATACAACAGATACGATGTCTGGCCAGTTCCTAGATCATCCTATAGTCACATCTGCATGGTGGCCTGCACTGCAGACAGTGACTCGAAAATTGAACTGCATTTTTTTGCATTAAATTCGTTGTGTACAAATAAATCGAACTGTAATAAGCAATTATTTCCATAAGATGTAACTAAAGCCATTAAAAGGAATATATAGGGCAGCGGTGCTTAAGTGGAGGTATCCAAACCAAATGCCTGGGGTATGGAACTGTATCCGTGAAAATTTCAAAAAAATCAAACTGGAATCTCGATCTTATTGCATCTGAAATTAAAGTGAAAAATCAACTTTGTGTCAGATGGCAATGCAAGTAATATTGTTAGTAACTGTACCTTCATTCCATGTTTTGATTGTTTGATTGCAAAATAACAGCAGAAATCTCACTTAACATCCGTTCGCTTTTCTCCTCCCCCGTTCTATAGGACCGAGAGCGACGCGGATTGCATCACTTCCGTTCTCCCTGAGCTGTCATTGCTCGGCTCCTGAAGCCAAGCAATAAGCTATTGAAGTGCAATAAGGAGGTCTTTAATCCTCATGTCTTCTCATGCTTGGGGAGAACTTCCCTTTGCAGCTGAGTGCCTCTTCTTGTAGTGCTGGCTCAGGTTGCAAACCTACACACAGACACCATGTATCCATTCCAGAGACAAGGCGGTCTGCTGCAAAACAGAAGTTCTGCCCAGCATGAGAACAGATACAGATTTAAAAGGAAGAGCAGCAAAGAGAAGGGAAACAACCATGGATTACAGTAAGGCGCACATTAAAGTATTGGTTTATGTTAAAAAATCTGAGGGTTTAATGTCACTTTAAGTTAATTTTTCACAACATTTTTGGGTTTGATAAAGAGTTGCACCAATATCGTGCAAAAGAAATTTGCAGCGGCCACCATTTTATTCTACAGGGTGCTGGCTTTCAGAAAATATGTAATATTTTGGGGGTTTGAAGTAATTTTCACACTAAAATGTGGATTATATGATGTTTGCAAAAAACGAGAGGAAAAAAAAAAAGGCTTAGGCAAGGAAAGGGTTAAGACCAAGCTGTCCATGTAGCATACCAGATAAAGGATTGAGACAAACCATTTAACACTGACAGGGGTGCTTACAATGGCCAGCTTTTATTCACTCATGTAAAACTTTTATTCCAAAAGAAAGAAAAACTGTGTAGCTGCTTAAAACGTGTTATATCTGGAGTTTGGATTTAATTTGCTAGTCACATTCATTTAAATCTGCTAGTACATCTAACACAGCTCCCACCACAGGGTGACAATGCTGCTTTCCAAAGGTGGGGCCACCCTTGAACAGCAGCATTTTCACGCTGTGGTAGGGGTTGTTTTAGATGTACTAGCATGGCATGCTTCTCCATAGTGGAGACACCTTGAGATGTGTGTTACTGGCCGGATCACCAGGTGAAAATATAGGAAAGAAATCCTAAAAAAGTAGAATTTACCTTCAGTTATATGTACTCATAACTGCACTCCCTACACTCCCAGCACCTAGCATTACGAAGACCTTAGAGTGAGGGTAAGCCCCAAGCTCCAGTCAGTGGGAGGAAGAAGGAAATCTGATGTGGCCCCCCAACAATTCCTGTCACAATGGGAAAAACGATGGCATTTCCTCATAGTGTCAAACCTTGCCATCTCCTCCCTGCCTCCTGTGCATTCCTATTGACCAGTAAGTCTGCCAATGATAGTGATGGGCTAATAGGAATATGTGTGGGTGGTACAGATATCTAGAAGCACCTCTAGGTTTCTTTACTTTACTATACTTTATACCTGCAGCAGCCCCCATGACATGATGAGTCTGTTCAAAGAAGAAATTAACAAAATCTGGAGTACAGAAGATATGCTCACCTGGTCCTCAGTCCCTCCGCTCCAGCTGTGGTATGTCCCTCAGTGTCATCCTAGGTGCTTAGCCTGCCGGAACCTAGGCTAGAAGAGGCTATGAGGACCGGCCTAGCAGCCAGGCAGGATTGAGGATCAGGTGAGTATATTTTCTTTGATCCAGTCCCTAGACAAAAATGAGCAGTTAACCCTTGTGCAGGGGTAGCCCCACTGCAAGGGTTAATTTTGTTAATGTTGGGAGTTCTTCTTTAAACTGTCACTAAATTTTTTTGCAATCTGTTCATTTCCAGTTTTGCTTCATGTTCAACTGTTTGGGGGAAAAAACATAGCAAATCCAAGAGTATTTATACAAATAATTGTTTCACACCATTGCAGGACTTGATCATCACAAAGGCACCACTGCGATGTATTAAATATTGATTTCATATTTCCCTAAACCAGAGTGCAATTTGGGTTCCTGAATTTTTCAGAAGAAATTATGTATGGTCACTTAAGGTGCCCATACACTGTACGATTATCGTACGAGAATCGCGGGAAATACCGAGATCGTACGATAATCACAAAGTGTATGGAAGGCGTGCAACCGTTCCTACTGTACGGTGGCACGTCTTCTGTCGAACAAGCAGGCTGGAAAACCCGCCGAGAATCGTACCATTCTCGGCGGGTTAGTGGCCTGCTTGTTCGACAACTGCCGAACGGGCCGGTGTGCGCACGCGTACACTGCCCGTTTGCAGTGATCGGAAGCCTGCCCCTCATTGCAGTCATCGTAAGCCTGCTCCTCAGGGGGGCGGGCTTGCGATGATCGCAAGTACGATTTGCCTGTCCAAGATGGACAGATCATACGTTTTTTAACCAGTTGACATCCGCGGTGTTAAACCCCCTTCCCATCCAGGCCATTTTTCAGTATTCAGTGCTGCGGTACTTTGACTGACATTTATTTTGTCATGCAACGCTGTACTGAAATGAATTTTATACCCTTTTTTGGGGACAGATAGAGCTTTCTTTTGGTGGTATTTTTACCACTGGGGTTTTTTTTTAAACTATATTAAGGAAAAATTACAGAAATTTAAAAAAAAAAACTGTTTCCCCTATATTAAATGATAAAACATTTATTATTACCCAATTTTTTGGTAAAATATAAAAGACGGGGTCACGTCGGGTAAAAAGACACCAAACATGTCAAGCCTTAAAATTGCGTGCGCGCGCGAAACCTCAAAAAACGATAATACCCAAAATTGGCCATAGGCGACGCTTTAAAAGCTGTTACCGCTCATCAGTTTAGTGTTATCAGTGATTGATGGCCCTAAAATGATTGCTCTCACTGCGACGTTCGCGGCGATATGTAACATGTGTAGCGCAATTGTCATTTTTGCGCGCTGGGGCACCAGACGTGTATTTACGTTTATAGGTGCGTAAACGTGGGGGCGGGGGAGTTAAACATTTTGGGTTTTTTTTTTTCACTTTTTTTATATGTGACTTTTATTTTATTTATTTATATATATATTTTTTGCAATTATTGTTATTGCTATTATATAGGGGGATAACAATCCCCCTATATAATAGCAAAGGCACACTGACAGGTCCTCTTTATGGAGACATTAGGGGTCTCTAGGACCCCTAATGTCACCTGTGGACCCCAAAAGAAGCTGATGAAAAAACAAGCACATATAGACGATCGGCGGGCTATGGAGCCGCCGATCGTCTATATGTGAAACACCCGGTAACGGGTGTTTGCATTGGTCGGGTCTTTTCTGCCCTTGCGTGCCCACTAGGGGGCGCGTGCGAGCAGAAAAAAAATGCCGTCTGCAGTGCTGCAGTGCCGTGCCGTCCGTTTTTTTACAACGGGCGGACGGCAAGTGGTTAAATTACTTTACAACCCTCGCAAGACAAAGTCTTGCGAGGGTTGTAAAGTGTATGGCCACCTTAGAGCTTTATTTTTAAGGCTTGACTACGCCCCGCTCACACCTTTGTGATTGAATATGCACATATGAACTTGCATTAATGCATACACACAACTTTGCCTTTGTTTTTAACGGTGCTACTTTCCATCTGTGTGCTGCAGTGTTGTGTGTTGTTAAATTAAGTTAAAATCCATTTTTTAGTGTGTGGATGTAGGCTGTAAGCCCTATTGATGGCAATGTCAGCACAAGAAATGTAACATGCATTTTGACATATTTCCAGCGCATGGTAACCGGCCCTTTCAATAGCAATCTCAACTCTACTCAACACTTCATTGGCCTACCAAAGAAGCATAGAACATATAAAAACATGCATCAGCATGCATGGAAATGCATGCTAACAAAGTGCATAAAAATGCATAGCTACACACGGAAAGGTGGGAACCCGAGCATAGGGACATCCTTTTCTCCCTTCTTCTGGCCCATACATTTTCTCTGAACAGAATCACAATCTGCATCCCATGGTAATATAGTTTTATTTTGCTTCCTGAGATTGTTTCATGGCTGCTGTTACTTGAACTTTCATAACAAGAGACAAATACAGCAAACAAGGACTATGAACAGTAGCAGCACAAAAGAGGAACTGTCTACTTCTCTTTTTGTACATGTGGGAAAGAGATCAGTTTGGTGTTGAGGTTTAATCTGCTTATATTTTTTAAATAAAACCTTTGTCATCACTGGGTGCTTCCCTATGCAATGCAGACCGATCATGGCTGGTTTGAGGTGCCAGCAGGTTGCTGTACATAGCTTCCTGAAAGCATCACTGCACACTGCCTCAGTACTCCTAGTAAGAGACCTCAGGTAGGTTACAAGCAGTGGGCTAGGCCTTGGGAGCAGTTATTTAAATATCAAAATGCCTTGATGGGTGGATGTTAGGAGAAATAGTTGTTTCCAATGCTGGCAGCATTTGCATGCAGACTGCCCTGAGTAACGTCCACATGTAATGCTGAACCTCCATGATTGAAAGAACTGAAATAAAATGTAGCTTCTAATGCACACTGCGAGTAAGCAATTTCAGTAAAGGAGAGGGTCCTATACAACTGTGCAAGACTCAGGGTAAAGCAGGAGTTCAGCTGTAATTAAAATAATCCTATCAAGACATGTTTATGACTTTTATGTCTATAGTTGGTACTTATATATGTACATGGGATAAGACATATTTGCTAATTGCTTTTACAGGCTCTGCTAACTGCTGATCCTCAAATCTCGATGCCATCCTCCCAGATTGAAAACAAAACACTGTCTGCATCTAAATATCTATTGATGTAAAACACCCCTAATGCTCCTGGTAGTAAAAGACCATTTGACCTCAGACTTAACGCAGTTTGGAAGCCACAGTTTTTATTCATAGGGCATACAGTATCTATGGAAATTGAAAGCCCATGCTTACTTAATTAGTCTTCAATAAACTTTCTACATTACAATCTGGGGGATTTACATTTCTTGATCCCCCTCAGGTCCCACTAGATGCCACACCCACACAAGGTGGAGGCTGGAGCGGAGAGCCTGAGACTGGAGCTGAGAGACAGAGACTGGAGGGGAGAGACAGAGACTGGAGAGGAGAGACAGAGACTGGAGGGGAGAGACAAAGACTGGAGCGGAAGACTGAGACTGGAGCGGAGAGTAGACATGTGCGATTCGTTTCGTTCCGAACAAATTCGGACAAATTTTTTGGAAATTCGGACATTCGGATGTATCCGAATTCCGAATTACAGACATAACGAATGCAAACGAATCCGAATTTCCATTTACGAAATTCGGTAGCGTTCGTACGAACGTTCGTTTCGTTTTCTGTTCTTATTCGTTTCTTATTCGTTTCTTATTCGTTTCGTTCGTTGGAGCAAAGTGACATTAGAGGAGAAAAATATTTTTTTCCCCTCAAATGTCACTTTTGCTGCAAACGAACGAAACGAAAAAGAAACGAATAAGAACAGAAAACGAAACGAACATTCGTACGACCGCTACCGAATTTCGTCCGAATCCGAATTCCGAATCCGAATTGATTTTCACACCCGAATCCTGAAAAACGAAATAACACAAATCCGAATTTAAAACGAAACGAAACTAAACAAATTTTTTGGCAGTGCACATGTCTAGCGGAGAGCCCGAGACTGGAGCAGAGAGCATGAGACTGGAGCGAAGAGCCTGAGACTGGAGTGGAGAGCCTGAGGCTTGATTGGGGAGAGTGAGGCTGGAGAGGAGAGCCTGAGTCTTGGAGCAGAGACCCTGAGGTTGGATCAGAGAGCCTGAGGCTAGAGCAGGGAGCCGGAGGCTAGAGCAGAGAGCATGAGACTTGGAGCGGATTACCTGCGGCTGAAACGAAGAGCCTGAGACTGGAGTGCATTATTATGCCCATCTACATGGGACCAATAAGATCACACAAAACACTTTTTCCTGCCATTCAGTGAAAAGGTGTACAAAGCTCTGACAGTATTTAATTTTTTCAAAGAGTATCAGTTAGTAAATGTCTCCTGACATAACTCATTACATCCTATTGTCAACTTGTCAAGGTAAGCATCCGTCGCTTTAACCTACGAAGACATTGGCAAGACAAAAAAATATTGAAAAGACGGTCTCGCAGCTCAGAAAATATAAGCACACACCATGAAAGCTAAAAGAAAAAAATATATACGGTATTTGGAGTCATGGCTGTAACTGTCAGTCTTGCAAAGCCTCATAGGACTTCACAACAGCTGAAGGGTGGGAGTTGCACACCTCTGTCTTAGTCCCACCAACACTTTTTCAAGCAGCTCCACGTTCACACACAGACGCACTTATCACTAGTGGTGAGTGGCAACTTGGTGCAGACCCAGTTCACCCACACCCGTGCAAAACTATGACTGACACCCCCCACTTTTCGGCCCAATCAGTTGTGGCATGGACATTCTCGCCCTGCAGCTACATATAAGGGTTGGGTAATCACCCTGCCACAGCTGATTGGGTCAGCAGTGGGGGGTGTCAGTCAGAGTTTTGCATGGACTTGGGCTAAGTTCATCACTACCTTTTACCTCCCTTGCCCTGGTGGATCCTAGGATGTTCTTTTTTGTATGTGCATAACTTTGCACAGTCGCAAACAAGAATATGTTGGAAGAACATAGAATTAGAACTTTGCAATTTGTTAGCATGACATTTTTGTCTTTTCGCCTAAACATTTTGTTGCAAACACGTTCATAAATTCCCCTATTGTATTTTACTTCATAGTTGTGTCATTCATCCTAGTGTGTGTTTGTTTAATTATTGTATAACATAGTAGTAAAAAGTGAGTTTGGTGATAAATTGCGGGTCTCCCAGAGTTCAGTGGAAAAGCCGCTTTCTAAATGTGCTTAGCAGTTTGGAATGCATTCACAACAGACAATAATACGAGAACGGGACTTGTTATCCCTGTTTGGCCTCTTTTGTTCTTGAGTTTGGCACATTTCCATCGATATGAAGTGTCTCTAACTATATGCCACTCTAGAGGTGAAAATAAAATGTTCAAACAGTATCTATTCACATTTAATACAACCAACGATTTATGCATACAAAACATTTTAAGCTCACTTGAACCTTTATGTATTGTTAAAGATTAGTAAATCTAAGGGCTAACCATTTGTTCCCCCATTTTGGACAGAGTAGCGGAGGGGACAGTTTTTTTTGCCATCTGTGTCACATTAGTGAGATTTTCCTTCACTTCCAGCCCTGTAAACTTAACAAGATGTGAGGAGAAATCTTTCCAATATAAGGGGGTATCCCCTCTTAGGCAGCTGTCACAGGAACAAGTGTCCCCTTTGGAAGATTTCTACTCTATTCCTGTTCTGTTGGAACATCAACATTTTGTATTGATACTCACTTCTATTTCAAGTGATACTGGTGATCTCCGGTGTGTCCCGATTAGGGAGCGTGAATCTCCCTAACCGGAACACATTAATATAAACCTGACAGTGGTTCTAACCCTTGACCACTCTATCGAAACCTAAAAAAAAATAAACAGGTTTTGCCTTTATTTTTATTTTAGTGTGATGTAGTCAGGCTGGCGAAAAACCAATATCAAATTGCCACTGTTGGCAGAATGCTTCCTGCACAGTGCTCCAATCAACAACTGTTCTCAGGGAGCATGAGTGTTTCTGATTGGATCCCAGTAGTTGTGACTGTGTAGGGAGCTTTGGACCACTGAGGATCCAGACTGCTGTACTTTGTGTGAAATCAGTGGTCCAGATTACCAGCGTGCTGATAGCACGGGAGTTTGATATAGGACTACAGTACTAGCACATTAGAAAAGAAACACTGACACATACCGGTACTTTACTTTTTAGGGAGTCTCACTCAACTATACTAATAAAACATAAGGGTTTAATTGGGCTTTAAGTATTTCCCCATCACTTTAGTCATATTTTCATTTTGTGGAAATCCTATTTCCAGGAAAATGTGGACAGTTCCATTTCCAGATGAAATGGAACATTTGTACATATACTGTATAAACTGTATACTATATATAGATTTGTCTTGCAGTTAAATGTCACATTGCTGATGTGGTAAAAGTTCACTGGATCTGCTTATTTTTGCGATGTCACAATAAAAAAAAGATGAGTAAAGCAAAGTAGAGCAAATTATGTATTTTTAAGAAATAAGAACAGCAATACTTCCAGACTGGCTTGCAGTCTCACAGTGGCAGCCGCTGCAGTCATGTGCAAGGACTAGTATGTACAGATTGTTTCTAGGCTAGTGACTCAACAGGTAGCAAGGGAACAATAAGAATGACAGCTTAGCTCACCCTACTTCCTCCTTCCAAAGCACCTGCTCTGTGTTTACATTAGAGATTAGAAGGCTGAAAGGCTGCTAAATTACTGCTAGGAGAGAGATGCCGGGAAAGCTGAGCTGCTGAGAGATCAACTTTATTATCTTTGTTGATTCTGCTGTGACTTTTGAGGATGAATTGCTCCACAGTGCCTGCAGCTACAGAGGTCATTGGTTTTTTTTTTAAAAGACCATTTACTGCTTAAAGTGATATTAAACACCAGGTTTTTTTTTTCTATATTAGATGCTGAGGGTAGGACTTACACCAGCTTAAGCTCCTTCTGCATTTAACTTTTTTTGTCCTTCCTTTTTAAACTCTCCCCCGACCAATATCCTCGACTTCTGTTGTAAGATGGCTCTTTGGCTTGCAACCCTTGCATACGTGTTCACAAAATATGCACACCCACTGCCTGAGCTGGACATGCTCAGAAGAATAGGTAGAGTGACTTCATGACGGCCACAACGTCACTATGGATGATGGAACAGCTAGTACGAAAGACATCAATCAGAAGACAATTGTTTGCATTCAGAGTGCACGTTCCTTGACATTATTTCATGAAGCAACAGCACGACTGCATCCACCATCCTGGCTGTTTAATAATCAGTCACTGACAATATACACTGAGTGGCCAGATTATTATGACCACCCCATCAGTACTTCATTAGGCCACGAGATGACTCCACGAGATGACTTTGTTGGGCCGTCTCGTGACAAGCTGGGGAGGAGAGCGGTGAACGTCTATTCACCGACCTCCTCCCCGTTCTATGGGACCAGGAGTGCCGCGTATTGCATCACTTCCGGTCCCTGAGCTCTCAAGCCCAGCAATAAGCTATTGAAGTGCAATCTGCACTTCAATAGCTTCCTTAGAGTGGAAAGGTGGTACTAGGAGTCTTTTGGACCCCTGGTATCACCTTAATAAGGACCTGTCACCACCAATCTGTTATCACATGGGGGGCTTGTAAGCCCCCCCCTTTGTGATAGCAATTAACCACCTGCTGTCCAGCCGTTTTAATTAAACGGCCGGACATCAGCTTCTTGAGGGCGGGTGGGCGTTTTTACAGCGATGGCTGTTTACATACAAGCGTTCGGGCATCTGTAGAGATGCCCGATCGCTTGTAATATGTGGTCGGGTGTGCGCGCCCCCTCCGTCGCTGCCGCTGCTGGCGATCCCGGGTTCTGCTGTTCCCGGTGGGAGCCCGGGACCAGAACAGTTGCTCTGCGGCCGAAGATCAAATGGAGCTCAGTACACAAGCTCCGTTTGATCTCCTCTCCTCTTCTGAATGCAGGCAGTGATGTGTGTTACATCACTGCCTGCATTCAGTGTCACTCTCCGGTACAGAAACCGGAGAGAAGCTGGTGAGGCAGGTCTCTGCTTCATCAGCTTCTCTGGGGGTCCCAAGGTGACATTAGGGGTCTTAAAGACCCCTGATGTCTCCATAAAGAGGACCTGCCACTGCAAATTGCCTATCACATAGGGAGCTTGTTTGCTCCCTATGTGATAGCAACAAGCCCGCCTACGTGCGAAAACGCCGATTACATCCATTGCGCCGCACATGTTACATATCACCGCGAACGTCGGAGTGAGAGCAATAATTCTAGGGCCATTAATCACGGATAACACAAAACTGATGAGCGGTAAAAGCTTTTAAAGCGTAGACTATGGTCAATTTTGAGTATGGTAGTTTTTTGCGATTTAACAGGTGCGCGCAATTTTAAAGCTTGACATGTTTTGTGTCTATTTACCCGACGTTACCCCGTCTTTTATATTTTACCAAAAAATTGGGTAATAATAAATGTTTTATAACATAACGTAGGGAGAACAGTTTTTTTTTCAAAATTGTTGGTACTTTTTTCATTATATAGTAAAAAAAAAACCCTGTAGTGGTGATTAAATACCACCAAAAGAAAGCTCTATCTGTCCCCAAAAAATGGTATAAAATTAATTTCAGTACAGCGTTGCATGACGGAATAAATGTCAGTCAAAGTACCGCAGTCCTGAATACTGAAAAATGGCCTGGACAGGAAGAGGGTATAAACACCCCGGTCATCAAGTTTAAAAAAAAACAGTTTTAAAAATAATAATAATAAATAAATGTAAAAATAATCAAAAAAATGTTTTAAACTTCCCCCGCCCCCACAGGCACGCACATCATCACGCGTCGGGTGCACCTATGTACGAAAACGAAGATTGTGCTACACATGTTGAGTATTGCTGCACATGGCAGAGTGAGAGCAATATTTCTATGGCCAATATTTACGCATATCTCTAAACTGATGACCTGTAGGGGCTTTTAAAACGTTGTGTATGGACTATTTGGGATACTGAATTTTGTCGCAGTTTCACGGACACATACAATTTTTAACCTGGCATGTTGGGTATCTTTACTCGTTGTAATCTCATGGTTTATATTTTACGGAATAATGGTTTTATATAGTGTTTTGGGGCACTAAATTTTACTTAAGTGCATGTTTCACAAACTTTTGGGGTTTGATAATAAGTTCGCTAATGTCGTGCAACATAAAAATTTGTAACTGCCACCATTTTATTCTATAGGGTCTTGGCTTTCAGAAAATATATACAGGGCTATTCACAAAAGGGTGAAGAGTTTGGAGAAGGCAGGAGAAGTGAACAATCTAGGACAACATAGCTGAACTGGAAAGTGAGCTGAAATGGAGAATTTTTCCAAATCAGCTATGTTGACCAAGATTGTTAACTTCTCCTGCCTTCTCCAAACTCTTCACCATTTTGTGAATAACCCTGATAATGTTTGGCCGTTTTAAGTCATTTTCAGGCCTAAAATGTGGATGTTAACATGTAAACAAAAAATGGAGAAAAAAAAGCCTTTGTCCTTAAGGGGTTCAAAATATGTGATCTTTAATGATCCACTCTGCCACAAATTTCAACGAGCATTACAACAATTCTCATAGTCATAGGGGTCTATTCACGAAGCTGCCGAGGGCAGCCGAGTGAATGACCGATCTGAAGTGAAGTGAGCCGAACACTGTTCGGCTATTCATTTCAGGCTGGTATGGCTAATTTCAGCCTTACATCGGCTGAAATCAACCGTACATCGGCTTGATTCGGGTCGGCTGAACATGCGCAGCATGTTCGGCCGACCCGAAGTGCAGGATTAGCTGAGCCGCTCGGCCACGATCGGGAGCCGAAGGAGTCCTGGAGCCGAAGCTAGCCAAAGGCTACAGCCAGATCCTTCGGCAGCTTCGTGAATAGACCCATAGTCTTTTGTGACATTTTGGACAATTTCATGCTCCCAACTTTGTGGGAACAGTTTGGGGATGACTCCTTCCAGTTCCAACATGACTGCACACCAGTGCACAAAGCAAGGTTCATAAAGACATGGATGTGCGAGTTTGGGGTGGAAGAACTTGACTGGCCTGCACAGAGTCCTGACCTCAACCCGAACACCTTTGGGATGAATTAGTGCGGAGGTTGCAAGCCGGGCCTTCTCGTCCTATATCAGTACTCCACCTCACAAATGCACTTCTGGAAGAATGGTCAAACATCCCCATAGACACACTTGTAAACCTTGTGGACAGACTCCCAGAAGAGTTGAAGCTGTTATAGCTGCAAAGGGTGGGCCAACTCAATATTGAACCCTACGGACTAAAAGTGCCCATACACTGCACGATTATCGTACGAGAAACGCGGGAAATCCCGCGATCGTACGATAATCGCGCAGTGTATGGAAGGCGTGCGCCGTTTCTACTGTACGGTCGCACAACTTTTGTATTTCGAGCATGTTGGAAAACCAGCCGAGAATCGTACGATTTTCCTCTGGTTTTTAACATGATCGGGAGATAACTGCCGAACGGGCCGGTGTGCACTGCCCGTTCAGCATTGCAGTCATTGGAAGCCCGCCCCTCAGGGGGGCGGGCTTAAGCACCTTAACTCTGGTTTATCACACCTGAGCTCAATTTCTCTAGCCACACCTGTTCGCAATCAAGAAATCACTTAAATAAGACTTGACTGACATAGTGAAGTAGACCAAAAGATCCTCGAAATCTACACATCATGCCGAGATCCAAAGGAATCCAGGAACAAATGAGAAAGAAAGTAATTGAGACCTATCAGTCTGGAAAAGGTTATAAAGCCATTTCTAAAGCTTTGGGACTCCAGCGAACCACAGTGAGAGCCATTATCCACAAATGGCAAAAACATGGAACAGTGGTGAACCTTCCCAGGAGTGGGCGCCCAACCAAAATTATCCCAAGAGCGCAGCGACGACTCATCCAAGAGGTCACAAAAGACCCTACAACAAGATCCAAAGAACTGCAGGCCTCTCTTGCTTCAGTTCAGGTCAGTGTTCATGACTGTACCGTAAGAAAGAGACTGGGCAAAAATGGCCTGCATGGCAGAGGTCCAAGACGAAAACCGCTGCTTAGCAAAAAGAACATAAAAGCTCGTCTCCGTTATGCCAGAAAACATCTTGATGATCCCCAAGACTTTTGGGAAAATACTCTGTGGACTGACGAGACAAAAGTTGAACTTTTTGGAAGGTGTGTGTCCCATTACATCTTGCGTAAGAGTAACACCGCATTTCAGAAAAAGAACATCATACCAACAGTAAAATATGGTGGTGGTAGTGTGATGGTCTGGTGCTGTTTTGCTGCTTCAGGACCTGGAAGACTTGCTGTAATAAATGGAACCATGAATTCTGCTGTCTCCCAAAAAATTCTGAAGGATAATGTGCGGCCATGTGTTCGTGACCTCAAGCTGAAGCGAACTTGGACCAAAATTCCTGCACAGCGCTGTAACAGACTCATTGCAAGTTATTGCAAACGCTTGTTTTCAGTTCTTGCTGCTAAGGGTGGCCCAACCAGTTATTAGGTTTAGAGGGCAAACACTTTTTCACACGGGGCCATGTGGGTTTGGATTTTGTTTTTCCTTAATAATAAAAACCTTCCTTTAAAAACGGCATGTTGTGTTTACTTTGACTAATATTTAAATTTGTTTGATGATCTGAAACATTAAAGTGTGACAAACGTGCAAAACAATGAAAAATCAGGAAGGGGGCCAACACTATTTCACACAACTGTATATATATATATAAATCATAACCAAACACGAGGTTGAAAGTACTGGCTTACACAGACACTAATTTTTCAGAATTACTTTATCAGCTAATTAATATGACACGTTTTATGCATATTTAACTTGCCTCGGCCCTTTAATATTAAGTCTATATAGATAATGTCTTCCTTCAAGATACACCAGAAGGATAGTAAATCCAAACATTTCATCTGTATTAAAATAGAAACAAAGTAATGTACAAAAATACATTACCTGTGCTTCAACAGATTAAACAAAAACGAGGCAGAGGAGAGAAAAACTTGCCCAATATAATGAACAACTGTTAAAAAAATTCTGACCTTGGGTCTTTTCCAAACAATGTTCTTCACCTTCGTGGACTTCTGTCCAAATTCTTTATAGCCCAGAGACTGTCCACCAGCAGGGAAAATGTCATCTTCAAACAATTTCTTCTTGCTAAGGCACTCCTTTCTTAATGTCGCAAAATCCTGTCCTTCAAACTTTAGAGGCTTGATAAGGGATCCTTCTCCATTTCGTCGATCTCTTTCCCGGATCACTCGGTCACAAAAAAAACCCGAAGGGATAAAAGGCATGGTTTCGTACAGGATTTGGTGGGTGGCACTACTAATCAGCCTCTTCAATGTGCATTAGGCATAAATCCAACCAGATAATTCCCTTTTTGGCTACAGCGTGGTAGAATAGCATACAAGTACCCAATTCGAGATCATTAATCGTTAACAATAACCATAAAGATTGTTGGTCATATGACTGATCTGTGGCACTAGTATGTATGCTTGACTCTCAGCTGCTTCCAGGATGTATGTAAGCCGTGTTCATATATTAATTTGAAACAGAGGAACACTGAGCACAATGTTTCACTATAACTTTTTTCCCCTATTTTTTTGTTCTTTCTTTTGTTCTGCTTTAACATGTAAAACAAATCCCACCCTGGCTCGTCCCTGTCTCAGCAGAAGGCATTCATTCTTTAAAAAAACTGTTGTCAACAGAATACAGCACAGGCACAGGCCTTTCTAACCAGACAGTATACACTAATCCTATACCACTGAATGAATGAATGCATAGGGGATGTGCTTTGCACTATTGTGTGAGGCTAATGAAGCCATCAATGTCATGAATCCTCATCATATTTTCTGGCATCTCCACAACACTGCAAAAAATTAAGCTTTGACTGCGTGTATGTGGCTTTTTACTGGACAGGCTGGCATTAAATAACTTTAATAAGGCAGGCTGATCTGAGTTTACTGTAGACTACACAGCACTAGGATTATTAAAGTGACATAAATAGCAAATTATTTTGTATGGTAAAAAAAAAAAAACACATGCACAGAGTTTTCTCTTTAATTATAGTTCTTTGATTAGACAGGTGACAGATAATATAATCATGACTATTGATGAATAGTTTGAAACTCTGTTGCCTGTGAAGTTAGACTAGAAAGTTGTGGAATACCATGAATAAGGAATTAATTGGAGCTGATAAAGGAGTAGAGCATGCTTTCTTTGCAAAGAGGATTTTCACTTAGCTTAGTGAATGAGGTAAAGCTGCAAGAAAATTGACTTTGCAAAGAAACCCCAAATCAAAGAAAATTATAAAAAAAAGGTTTGTTTTTTGCTTGATTGTGATTGGATGATTGAAGTCAGCACAGCTGTAGCTCATGAACTAAGCTAAGTGCAGATTCAGTTTGCTCAGGGAGCATCCTATACTCTTTTAGTTAATCAACCTAACTGCTTTTATTTCTTGTATCAATGCTGCTGATACTTGATACATCAGGTGAAAATCAGCTGCCGTACGGAGCTAGGGACTTTCATGGCAGATAACTATTCAAAAATAATGGTCGTCACCCTAATTTATCATAATGTTATACAATGGATTTAGACAGTTATAGATGTAGGGATAGAATGTTATTTTATCTCATTAGTGAACTGCTGCATTGGAAAGTATTCTTGTGTGGGTGAATATTTGACTTTACTTTTACTGTGTCCCGAACTAGTAATACATTCAGAAAATATATTTAAGGATTTTTTTTGTGTTACAACAATACTGAAAATTAATTTTCAGATAAAGAGTTTATGAAGCATCAGGCTGAAATCATCACTCTGTATCTACAGACACGTGATAGTTTTCAACAAGATTAAAAGCTGGACTCCAGCCAAAAATAAGAAAATTAAAATGATAATAGCAACATTTACCTACAATCCAGAGAATTCCACCAGAGACCCATCCCCTGCCAGTGACTTGACAGTGAAAGGAGAAGCAGCACAGCGATGACCTAATCTATCTGTCACTCTGCTCTCTTCTCTTATCAACATGCTTCTTGTCAGCACATGAACTGATTGGTTCCTTGTACTGCTTCTTTTTCTGTCACTCCAGCCTTGCTGTACAAAAACAGCAAAAGGCTGATACCAGGTCATATTCAGGTACTTACACTGCTTGCATTTAAATATACATTTAATCAAGTATTTATGATTACAGAACTGCATCCATTTGTGTTTTTATATCAGACTAGGGAACAGCTTTAAGTTGTTACACCTAGTGGCTCACAGCTTGTTTAAAGTAACAGTCAGCACTTCCATTTGTGCTTAAAGGAGAACTATGAGGTGAGTGATTTTCACTCAACCTCATAGTTCGAGCCGACATGTGACAATAAAACTGTCACGCGTCGGCTCAATAGATTGGGAAGTGAGCAAACGCATACCGTCGCTTGCTCACTTCTCGATCATGTCCCTTCAGAGAGCCGTGACTGTCACTCACGGCTCCCTGCAGGGATTTCCCAACTCCCCTCTCCGATCCGCCAGCACTGACTGGTGAAACAGAGGGGGAGGGGGCGGGTACAGCTGGCCCTGCCTCTAGATAGGCAGAGCCAGCTGTCACTCACGCAGCTGGGTGGATCTCGACAGTAATGTCGGGATCCGTCCTGGCTGCGGCGGTCTTAGTATACCGCGAGCTGTAGCTCGCGATATACTGAGCTTTGGGTCATGGGAGGACGCTAGTATATGTCCTCCCGTGACCCTTAGGAGAACTATGGGGAAAAACACTTACCCCATAATTCTCCTTCAACCTTCTCAAACTGGATTGTTCTTTAAACTGTACACACTGGTAAACACTGGTCCTATGCAAGCTGAAGCACTTGCAGCACCGGTAACAATAGGCACCAGGACAAATAGAGCGAGAGTTCGAATCTCCATACTGTAGACACAGATAGCGGTAAAAACTGGCAGGGGTCCTAACCCTTCTACTTTATCCAAACCTGAAAAAAATTGTTTTGCAATAAATAACGCTGGCCACGTTCACACATGCATCTAAAAAAAAAAGTCAGCAGGAGCAACAAGACAATGTTTCTTTGTATGGTCTGCTGTGTCCCTTATAAGGAATCATATACACATGAAGTAAAGCACACCGGCCTAAACATTTAGGGGTCTATTCACGAAGCAGCCGAAGGATCAGCCGAAGATTTGGCTAGATCCCTGGACCTTCTGCCCCAGGACCCCTTCGGTTCGGTAGAACCGAAGGGCTGCTGTACGGGCTATTCACTTTAGCTCGTACAGCTCCCAAGTCGGCCAGGCGGCTCAGTCAATCCGAAGGCATATGCTTTGGCTGAAAGCCGAAGCTGGCCGAGCCTGCTTCTGACAGCTGGGCGGAGCCAGCCGTGATGTTACGGCTGGCTCCGGCCACTTGCAGAGAGATCAGCGTCCCTGGTTACCAGCTAACCAGGGACACTGATCTCCAGACAGCCTAACTCTCCCGGGCGCTCTGGGAGTCTCCCGCTCTCGACCGCCCAGGAGAGAAACACTGCTTTTTCTTTTTTATTATGACACGGAGCCGTTGGCTGGCGTCAGAATAAAAAAAAAAAAAAAGTCACCATAGGAATGCCTTGCTAGATTCCTATTGGCTATTTCAATTTGCAATAGCCAATAGCAAACTAGCAAATTGAAATAGCCAATAGGAATCTAGCAATGCATTCCTATGGCGAAAATGTTTTTTTTTCTTTCTTTTTTGTGACGGCAGCAGAACTGCCGGCCAATAGAAAACAATTGGGCGGAGTTAGCTGTCACGGCTAGCTCCGCACAATTGTTTTCTATTGATTTTTTTGTACTTCTTAAACAATTTTTCTGTTCTGCTCGGTCCCACAGAGGGACCGAGTAGAACAGCCGAGCCGAATGCCGCTCAGCAGCATTCGGCTATTCACTCACTGCTGTTCGGCATTTATAAGAATAGACCGAACAGCAGCGAGTAGCCTGCCGGAGGTTCGGCTTAGCCGATCCAGATGTTGGATCGGCTGAGTCAGCCGATCCAGATGTTGGATCGGCTGAGTCAAACTCCTTCTGCACTTCGGGTCGGCATAACATGCTGAGCATATTCGGCCGACCCAAAGCCACGTGAAGCCACCCGATGTACGGCTGATTTCAGCCGATATTCGGCTAACATCAGCCGTACCAGCCTGAAGTGAATAGCTGAACAGTGTTCGGCTCACTTCGCTTCAGGTCGGTCATACACTCGGCTGCCTACGGCAGCTTAGTGAATAGACCCCTTATTTACAAATTCAGGGCTTGTGACTGCCTCTCATTTTAATCATATCTCCACATTTATAAATCCAACATTTCTTTCCACACCTATAATGACATCATAGCTCCACAAAGATGTCATATTATGGCTGGATCAGAACACCAAGCTAGAAGATCAAATCCATACCTCCCAACTTTCTCAAATGAGAAAGAAGGACACCTTTTAGTATAAGGTTTGTAGACAAAGGACACGTCCTTGCAACGCCTCAGTTACGCAGACCACAAATAATTTATAGACAGAAATGATTGGTTAAAGCCACAATTGCCTTTTTTCACCTCTGCTTTATCTTCATACTGGTTTTTCAAAATAACAAATGCAATAATAGGGAGGTTCAAAGAAAGGTTTAGTGTAGTATAACATATTTGGTAGTTAGGCAGTACATTTTAATACAGGTCTATACAGCAGATGAAAAAGAGGGACATCTGAGAAGAAAAGATGGATGAGGGATCTGGTTAAAAAAAAGGCAAATGAGGAGAAAAGATGGATTGAGGGATCTGGTTCCAAAAAAAGGCAAATGAGGAGAAAAGATGGATTGAGGGATCTGGTTCCAAAAGAGGGACAATCCCTCCAAATGAGGAACAGTGTAGAGCTATGCCCATCTCATAAAGGCAGCAAACCTCTAGGACAAAGTAAAGATTCTTCTACCCATAATGATAGAAGCAAGGGTGAACCTTGAAATCAGCACTCTGTAAGAAACTTAGAAAAGGCTTAGACAATAGAGTCTTTATACAGTCATTATTCTATTGTAATTAATTATAATGGCAGAATGAAAATGTTGAATTACGTTACTTCTATTTGTTCTTATAAAATGCCCCTTTTACCCAGGTAAACTAAGAAAGTGATAGAAAGGTTTTTTAAGATTTATGACCTTCAGTTGGATGTATGGCCCATGTCTTCATGATCTTATGACTACGGTTGGAATCTTACTTTGTGGATTACTCTTTTTATAAACAGCTGCCAGTCCTATCATATGAACAGGAAACTCTGAGCAGGTCTCTGCTTCCCAGCTGGCTGCCATGCAATATCGATCAGTAGTGATAGTATGCTGTGTGTTCATGTCTATTCACAATTGTAGAGATTATTTTTATTTAAAGATCAATAGGGAGTGGTAGCACACTATGAAAAACAGCACAAGCACATATAGGGGGCTAAATCGCATGTAAGGTGGGGGGTGGGTAAGGCAATTACCCAGACAAGATTGTAAGTGACGAGGTTCTGTATGGGATAGTTCTTAGTAATGAAAGCCTTAAACTTAATAAGCTAAGAAGACATTTTTAAGAAAATGCACACAGCATGAAAACAAACCCAAGGACCCTTGATCCGAGCAGTAGCCTGGTAGAACAGGAATTGCCAGGGGGGGGGGGGGCCTGGCAAAGCACCTTGTCCCCATGTCGATGAGGACAAGGGCCTCTTCCCCACAACCCTGGTCCGTGGGGGGGATTATCTGAATCTGGGTGCCCCCTTTCATAAAGGGGGCATCCAGATGTTGCCCCCCCCCCCCTCGTGAATGAGTAAGGGGTAGTTGTTACATACACGACACCGTATACAAAGTCCTTTATTTGAAAATAAAAAACCACAACAAAGATTTTTAACAAGTCCTTTAAAAAAAAAAAGCCCCCCAAAAAGTGTCCATCGATGTAATCCAAAGGTCAGTCATGCCGCCCAGCGAAGTCAATCACAATGGACAACGGGCGCTGTCTCGCTGAAAGAAAAAATACCTGACCTCCACTGACAGGACCGATCTTGACAAATACCGTTGCAAAATGACAGCTCTGACCCAAATGTCAACAAAGTGACAGAGCAAGTTGTGAAATCACAGGACTTGTTCTGCCCATTTGTTGACATTCGGGAGCAGAGCTGTTAATGATAGTAGCTCTGCTCCTGAATGCTATTCGGCAGATCCCGAATGCTATTCGGAAGCAGGACTATCATAATAAGTCATTATGATATTATGAGCAGAGCTACTTGGTGTTGGGGTCCCCCCTTAAATTTCTACCAGACCTAAAGGGTCTGGTAAGAATTGGGGAGAGAGGGCCATGCTTTTTTTTCGGGTTGCACAGATACCAAGTACAGTACTCGGTACAAGTACGAGTACATGTACCGATACTTTTGAGCTCCAAGGCTACACTAGAGAAAAATTCAAAAATTAGGAGGCAGCTGTCATTTGTAAGGAGCACTAGGAGCTCCCGGTATTTGTACATCTCTGTTTTAATGTACGATTTTGTTTTTATAAATATAAATAAAGGGATGCACAGATACCAGTTTTGCGAGTACGAGTACTGGTACTTGCCGAGTACTTACAAGTACGAGTACTGATACATTTTTGTTTATTGTCATGTGACAGTTTTTCAAAAACAATACAGACTAATGATTTTAGGACAGTGGTGGAGTGCCAGAGCCAGGTCCCAGCTGCAACCGATGCAACCCTGGTAGTTCTCATGAAAATGCCAAGTATCTGCACTGGTACTCAAAAAGTATCTGTACATCCCTACTTTTGTTTATTGTTTCTGTGGACTGTCAAAAGTTAAAAAGAAAAAACACTTTTTTTTTCTCCTAATGTCATTATGCTGCAACTAAAATTAGTTTGTAATTATCTAACGCATCTGAAATTAACGAAAATTTTGGATCCGGACGAATGCAAATAACAAATTGAAATGACTTTCGGACCCTGACAAAATAACGAAAGATCCGAAACTAAATGAATTTTTTTGCCGGTGCACATGTCTAGTAGCTAGCTTTTCTTGGGCCCTAGTGTACTAGGGCCCAATAAATTTTTTTACTTTGGTCTTCAGATTGAAAAGTGATAAAGCACCAACATGTGAGAGGGGGGCACTTTGAAGGCCAGGTTGTTAGGCCGAAATCTCAAATGGGGGAATCCGCGACAGCTTCGCAGGGAAACTCCCAACTTATTCCACCAGTTCCATCTGAGTACGGGTTCCAACTTTGGCCTTAGGCCTGGACAGGAGTTTACTTATGTAGCCCCCACCACCTTCTGTGGGGTGGCTACTAGAAATGTAGCTGTGCTAGTACTGTAATCAGTTTGCCTGAATTTTATTTGCTTATTATCAGGTTAATTCCAGGTGTTTTGCCATTGATTGTACCTGAGTGGGGTGTGACCCTGCTGCAGTGTGGGACATCCAATGGGGGAACAATATGAATGTGTTTGGCTCACCAGCCAATCACTGTGGTTTTTATGGACTGTGGTTCATGCTGGGGGAGTGCATATATACTCAGGGAAACTGCCATGTGCTCAGTCCAGCTGCTGCCAGGCTTAGCCCGGGGGTGGGATGCTCAAGGATGAAAATGCTGTCTAGGCCTCAAAGCCTGTAGGAGGCCACACATGTGGACACTGGAGGGGTCTGATACTGATTGAGGAAGAGAGCCAGAGAAGATGGGCGGCTACTGGAGGTGCCTGGTACTGGTATGGACCTCAGGAGCAAGTCTGGTGTCTCACCTATAAAAGATCTCATGCCTGTTGCTGTTGCTCTATTGCCTAGTGTCAGCCTGTTCTCCTATTGATACTGCACTGTGGAAGACTGAAAGGGAATTGGTGAGCCTGGAGTCTGTTTCCATTTTTGCCATGGATGTCCTACGCCCTATATCCTCTTTCCTAGTTGATGCTCTACAACAGGGGTGGCAAACTCAAATTCATCGGGGGCCGCATCAAAGCCGCGGGTTGCCGACCCCTAACATAGGGCCATGAGACATGGCAAAATGAGGTGGCTGCTGTGCGGGCCACATTACAAGGTCCGGCGGGCCGGATTCGGCCCGCGGGCCTTGTGCTTGCCACCCCTGCTCTACAATAAAGCATTTAAAAGGGCACTTAAAGTGACATTAAAGGCAAACAATTTTTTGCCTCAACACGACGTTAATGAAAGCACTTACCTTAAATGATGTTTCTTAATCCGATCATCATCTTCTTTCCTGTAGTTTTCAGACTTCTCTCCAGCGCTGCGGCGAGTCTCCGATCCAGCGCTGACTCCTCTGTGATTGCTGGCGCTTCCTCTCCCACGGTGTCTGCATGCGGCTGCACGCATCCATAGACTTACCTTGTGTCTCTCCTCGCGTTTAACAAGCCCATATAAGTGTGATGGCCAGGTGTCCAAAAACATTGGGCCATTTAGTGTAATTATTTACCGACTGCTACTGCTGTTTAAATAAATTGCAAATGGAACCAGGGAAATAGGACATTTTGAAAATTTGCTGGGCATCTTAACCTCTTTGGCTGCTACAGAAACATGTAAACTATAAACAAGGCTTTAATTCCACATATAGGGGTCTATTCACTAAGCTGCCATAGGCAGCCGAGTGAATGACCGACCTAAAGCGAAGTGAGACGAACGTTCGGCTATTCACTTCAGGCAGGTACGGCTGATTTCAGCCGTAACTATTGCAAATTGAAATAGCCAATAGGAATCTAGCAATGCATTCCTATGGTGAAATGTTTTTTTCTTTTCATTCTGACACGGCTCTGGGTGCAAAGACAGATCAAACAGGAGCCCCAGGTGAAGTCAATTGTGACGTAACGCATAGGGCGGAGTCTCGCAGACATGGATTGGAGATTGCATGGTCGGCAGCACAGCTCCTGTTTGATCTGTCTGTGCACCCAGAGAACGCGGTGACATGGAAAGAGAGTTGTCGAGCATACATTTTATTTGAAGTTTTATGTCTACTTTCCTCATGTGAGTAGTTTTTTTAAATAAAGGAGTTTTTTTAATTTTGCGGTTTTACGCTATGGGCTGTTTTTATATTTGATTGGATATGGTCGTGAAACTTTTCGTCCGATGATCGAATAGTCGTACGATTTTCAGACGGCAGCCCCATCCTGCCCCGATGATCGCAAGATTAATTTAGCCGTAATTAACGAAAAGCACCTGGACAAAATGCGGTCATTGATTTGCCGTATTTTCGTAAGCGCAGTGTAGATCGTATGACTTTTGACGGACGGAAACGCCAGCAACCTTACGAAAATCGTACGATCTAGCAAAGTTTTTAAACATGCTTGACTGTCAAAAGTCGTACGATTGTACAGTAATGTCGGCCGGACACTGCAATGCACACATACGATTATCGGACAAAAAGTCGATCGCATACGAAAATCGTCCGATAATCGTAAGGTGTATGGGCACCTTAAGATCGATTGGAGACCCATTAAAGCGATTCTCTAGGACCGCTGAGAGGTGGAGCACCTGGGTGATAATTGGAGTTGACGTATGGACTTTGTACAAGGAACTTTCACAGTGGAAGGATAAAGAGTGTGGTGCACTTGGGACAAATCTTGAGCACTATAAACGTGTGATTCCACATTTGTGTATATTTGAGCACGGAATATATGATTTAACTTTCCAGAGGGATATTATTTACAGGAAGATTCATTGTGAACACTTTTTGATTGCATGTATTATTTAAGCACATATTTATTATAGAGATTTTTTATGTATTGTTCTTGATGAAGCACTGCACATTCATTATAATTTGAAGAATCCAATCCACTTGGGCTCTTCCCTCTGATGCATTTCAGTCTGTAATAAACAGCTGTATATTTACCTTAGCCCCTGGTAATAAAGCATTTCACTTTGCAATAGAGCTTAATTTTAGAGTAACTATAATGAAGAGTGAAATGTGTCAGAGTGAGGAGCTTAGGCGGGCTGGGCCCCGAAGTCAAAGCACAGGTTCACCGTAAGCTAGAATGGTCAAACAGACACCTTCTGTTTAAACCCTTACACAGGCCAAAATATTGCTGTAAAACCCCTTTTCCAAAGAGCACTTATCCCTTAATGAACCCAGGATATAATCTACAGTGGGTATAGAAAAGAATCACCCCCCTTTAAAATAATCAAATATTTTTGCTTTGCAGCCTGAAATGAAGACAGACACAGTTTTTGTTGTATCCAGCTGTATCTACTTTATCTGGCTGTATTTGCAACTTATAACATCCAAGTGAAAGATATAACACCAACATGTCAAATAAAAATAAAACAAATATCAAAAACAGAATCACTAAGTTGGAAAAAGGATCATCCCCTTGTGTCAGTATTTTGTTAAACCACCTTTTGCTTTAGTTACAGCCTTTAGTCTGTTGAGATATGTCTCTACTAACTTTTCACATCTAGACGTTGCAATATTTGCCCATTGTCTTTGCAGAACTGCTCAAGTACAGTTAAATTTGATGGTGACCGTTTGTGGACTGCAGTCTTCAAGTCATTCCACAGATTTTCAATGGAGTTTAAGTCTGGGGTCTGACTAGGCCATGCAAGGACATTCACCTTTTTCTCCTTCAACCACTCTGTGGTAATTTTTGCTGTGTGCTTTGGGCCATTGTCCTGTTGGAAGTTAAACCTTCTTCCCATTGACAACTTTCTGGCAGAGGGCAGCAGATTTTCCTCAAGAATTTGATGGTATTTTGCCCCACCCATTTTTCCTTCTATCCTGACAAGTGCTCCAGTCCTTGCTGCAGAGAAACACCCCCATAATAGGATATTACCACCCCCATGTTTAATGTAGGAATGGAGTTATTTGGATGGTAAAATGTATTTGATTTCCACCAGACATATTGTTTGGTGTTGATGCCAAAAAATCTAACTTTAGTCTCATCTGACCACAACACCTTTTCCCATCTGGCCTCAGAATCTTCAAAGTGCGTTTTGGCAAAGCTCAGTTGTGACTGTGGCCTTTCTTGAGGAGTGGCCTTTTTCGTGCAACCCTCCCATACAAGAAACATTTGTGGATAATTTGTGATATTGTTGTCACATGTTGTCACATGCACACAATGACCACTCTTTGTCATAAATTCTTGCAACTGCTTCAGAGTTGCTGTAGGCCTCTTGGTAGCCTCTCTGACCAGTTTCCTCCTGTCTCTTTCATTCAGTTTGGAGCGACGTCCTGATCCAGGGAGGGTGGGGGTGCTCTCCGCACACCTTTCAGCAATCCCGGCCAGTACACAGGGATGGTGCTTGCAGTAACTCCACGCATGGCACCGTGCAAAACGAACAGTGGAAGAAATAGGTCACCAGCACTCAAAAGGTTTAAAGATGAATAAGTCCTTTTTATTGGACCATGGTGTCACGACAATCGAAAACATTATTATTCATCTTTAAACCTTTTGAGTGCTGGTGACCTATTTCTTCCACTGATCCAGGGAGGGTCTGTGTTGTACCAAATACCTTCCACTTCTTAATAATAGACTTCACTGTGCTTCTAGGCATTACTAAAGCCTTGGAATTTTTTTGTATCCATCTCCTGACCACAACTTTATACCGGAGATCTTTTGACAGTGCTTGCCACACGTAGTAGATTGTTTGCTTCAGTACAGTACACAGGGATGGTGCTTGCAGTAACTCCACGCATGGCACCGTGCAAAACGAACAGTGGAAGAAATAGGTCACCAGCACTCAAAAGGTTTAAAGATGAATAAGTCCTTTTTATTGGACCATGGTGTCACGACAATCGAAAACATTATTATTCATCTTTAAACCTTTTGAGTGCTGGTGACCTATTTCTTCCACTGATCCAGGGAGGGTCTGTGTTGTACCAAATACCTTCCACTTCTTAATAATAGACTTCACTGTGCTTCTAGGCATTACTAAAGCCTTGGAATTTTTTTGTATCCATCTCCTGACCACAACTTTATACCGGAGATCTTTTGACAGTGCTTGCCACACGTAGTAGATTGTTTGCTTCAGTTGCACTACCAGGGACTGGAATGCTCCAGGAAAGCTCTTTTCATGCTGAACTAATCAAAATGACCACAGCTGATCAAATTTGAAAGTCCTATGGCTTTGTGTGCCATTGAGAAGCTACACCTGATTGAGTTTACAAGTCATTTTTAGGAGGGGGTGATCTTTTCCAACTCAGTGATTCAGTTTTTGAAATGTTTTTATTTTTTTCTGACATGTTGGTGTTATATCTTTCACTTGGATGTTATAAGTTGCACCGAGTAAATACAGCTGGATAAAACAAAAACTGTGCGTCTTCATTTCAGGCTGCAAAGCAACAAAATGTGATTATTTTAAAGGGGTGTGATTCTTTTCTATACCCACTGAAAATGCTATATAGCACTGTGTTGCAGTCCCACACACTTTGGGAAAATGCTGAGCAATTACGCATTTTAAAGAGAGTCTTGTCCTTTCATCATTGTTTTGCCCAAGAAAAGCCTATGTCGGTAATGCACGTGTATGGTTCTCCCATCCTGCTCAATTTCTTATACCAAAACACTTGTGTCAG